>NC_088643.1:77001625-77206625 GCF_964019385.1 Sycon ciliatum | reverse complement strand
AAAACATGTGCATGACAATCAAAACTTTAGTTCATAAACGCACATCGATACATAACTCAAAACTCAAACTCTCAGACAGGTACATTCTACCAAGTAAAAGTAAATATAATAATAGATTACGCTTTGGTACTAGCTTATTTCATTTTTTCAAGCCCTGTTTCAACATGTGGCCAGCAGTCTTTGCCAGAATGGTACGGAACATCAACGGAATAGGGCCAGGCTGGTGCGTAACATGATGATGGCCCCGCACACCGAACAAGTTCGAGCATGAGAGCATGTATTTTCTCCTGCTGAATGGATGCCTGTGCAGCGGTCTCTAGCTGTCAACGCGTCTTGTCACGAAGGCGGTGAGTCTTCAAACGACGGGATATTTGCTCCGTCGTTTCTTGCTGTTGGCATAGCCTTTCGCAAGCACGGCGACTCTCGAGGCGGCGGGACCTCTCTTCTCCCTTCTTCTACTCTCTGTGTAGGCACTCCTGCCGACGCCGTCTGCTCAGAGCTTTAACACTGTCACCCCTGTCATTTTGCTCTTCCTCATAGTCCTCTTCTAATTATCTCAGCATTCTATTTATACAACAACTACGACCATTAAAACACTGCAATCTACCCGATCCTTACATTCCCAGCGCATTAGTACCACAACCCTAAACTTTCGACCGATAGTACGACACGTTCTATGGTCTTTTGAAATCAAACCGCGACCATTACAATAATGCGATCTAAACCATAATGAGCGTTAGCATGCTAACGCAAGTTAGCAGGCAGCCCAGCGAGCTGGCCCGACCTGCACGCATGCGCGAGTCACATGGTCATGCGTCCTCCAATATCCTGTACAATGTCTCTTGCATGTCATTGCTGTTTTCGACTTTCGAGCATGCAACTTGCGGAACATGCGTTCCCAAACAATTTCCTCCACAATTGTGCTCGCCCCGGTGTATCTTGCTAAGCTCAATGTTAAAAGTGCATTCTGCCGAATTCCCGTCCGCCCGGAGGATTGGTCCTTGTCGATCCGCTGGCAGGATCAATACTTTTATGAGAGTGCCCTGCCCTTCAGACTCTATTACGCTCCAGTCCAGCTATATGGAACTCTGTCGCATCCGCCAGTGAATGGATTATGTGCTAGCAGTTCGCACTCACACGCCTATTGCATTACGGGGAATACCTCAACTAACGTTACTTCCTCAGTGCATGCTCTGGACTTGTGTTAGCTTGCCAGCAATTCGCTATTCTGCTCCGAGCGTTTACATACTTCGATGTTTCTCTGGCCCCAGCAAAAGTGGAGGGTCCAGCTCAAGTCCTGACGTTATTGGCATCATCCCATTACGGGGAGTGCCTTGACTAACGTTTCTGTCTCCATGCATGCTCTGAACTTGTGTTAGCTCGCCAGCAACTCGCTACTCGGCGCCGCGCGTTTACATACCTCGGTGTTTCTCTGGCGTCAGTAAAAGTGCTTCCTCAATGCATGCTCTGGACCTGTGTTAGCTCGCCAGCAACTCGCTACTCGGCGCCGCGCGTTTACATACCTCGGTGTTTTCTCTGGCGTCAGCAAAAGTGGAGGGTCCAGCCCACGTCCTGATGTTTATCGGCGTCATCCTGGACACCCGCCGCGCTAACATCAGTATGCCTATGGACGAACTTGCCGAGCTTCGTGATCTCCTTCGGGCCACTCTTCACACAGCTTCAACTACCCAATGTCAACTCGAGTCTCTTCTGGGAAAGCTCCCGTTTGCTACAAGAGTGATAGCCCCTGGATGCAAATTGCAGATTGTGGTCACTTGCCAACTGGTACCGGAAGCCGTGTTACCTGATCAAGCTCTCCAAAGAGTGCCTCAAAGATCTTCGCTGATGGCCTGAGCTCCTGGATTAGCGGAACGGCCGGTCCTTCTTCCTACACCCTAAATGGACGCCGTCCCCCGACTTGCTGGTATTCACTGATGCAAGTGGTGCACTTGGCCGGTGCTCGTACAATTGCGACCGGGGATAGGGCGATGGACAGTCAATCAAGCAGAGCAGCAATCGCAAAGGGTTGTTTGCAATTGTGGCAGCCCGCAGCACCTGGGAAAACTAGCGGCATCAGCTGCGAATGCCAATCGATGGGCATTTACAGCAACTGCGAGGATATTGCTCATCAGTTGTGGCTTTGGCCTGGCGTTGTACACCGGCCACTCGTTTCGAATCAGCTGCCGGACTCGATATTCAGAGAGGCGGGAAGGTGGAAAGCGATGTCTGCCCGAGTAACATTCGGACGCCACCTGCAGCCAAAGTATGGGTGGCTGCGGCAATGGCCTCAGCCCATGATATCAAGTTCTGACAGTCTTTACCTAGCTTGCACCGCTTACAGATTGCACGGGTAGCTGCACTTTGTGATCCGCTCCGGGAGTGCCGATTTATGGAATATATGCTCTCAACTGGTTATGCATACCAATATATTTAGCATTTGGAGGCTCTACTCAGAGTCATTGGCGGCTCCATGCGGAGTCATTGGCGACTCCATGTGGAGTCATTGGCGGCTCCATGCGGAGTCATTGGCGGCTCCATGCGGAGTCATTGGCGGCTCCATGCGGAGTCAATTTGCGGCTCCATGCGGGGTCATTCGGCGGCTCCATGCGGGGTCATTCGGCGGCTCCATGCAGAGTCATTCGGCGGCTCCATGCGAAGTCATTCGGTGGCTCCATGCGGAGTCATTTGACGGCTCCAAGCGGAGTCATTTGCCGGCTCAGCTGCGAGCCATCTAGTAGCTCCAAGCAGAGCCATCATACCAGTTGCTCGAATCGGCACTCCCAGCTTAATCCAAAACTCGGTTGCTCTGTTGTGAGGTGGGGGGATGCTAACCTAGGAATGGGTTTGCTCCCCACACTGGAGCTAGTGCTATTCCGTCGACTTGACACTTGACGGACTCACGACTGCCATCCAGAGTCGCCACCACTATTTCTAAACCATACGGCTAATTATTTTAGTTAGCTATCCACTTACCGGTACAGTAAAACCTGTGACTACCGACCACCCCTTGGTGCCAGCAAAAGCGGTCTTTAGTAGCAGGTGGTCTTTAGTTAGAGGTTTGCACCGCGTGACCATATGTGGATCCCATTATATGATATGTATGTCAAAATGAAGCTAATACGATTCCCCAGGACTTGCGCAATGTCAGAAAGACGGAGAGATGGAGAGAGAGAGAGAGAAGATTAATATTTTGCAGACTTCAAATTCAGCTGCTACTTCTGAAGCCAGGAGTCAAACGTTCCCTGGGAAAGTTTCGTTTCGCGCTGGGCTTCAAATTTGTTCATGCGATCAATCATACCGACTGTCCTTGTTGTGACTTCTCGATTGCTTGAACGCGATCCTTCAGCATCAGGACCTTGTGGTGCTGCTTTGTTTCTGGATTCCTTGATGCCATCGTCAATCCGTCTGTATGACTGGTGTGACAGAGCCGCCCAGTCTTCGTTTCTCCTCCGAGTAGTAACATCGATCAGAGAGCGCTTTCGATGCGCTCTCCAAGACGTTTCCTATCATGTTTTTTCTTGACAGCGCTTGAAATTTTGACAGGTGTAGTGCAGTCCACACCGACTCCACAGCCCAAATTACCTGCATTCATTTGTTCAGCTGTAGTATCGAAAGATTCTTTTCAGGACCATGGAAAATCAGTAAAATTTCAAGAAGGAGCTTCGAGCAACATTTGATTTCCTACATTGCGGTCGCTAGTTACGGGTCAAAAATTGTGTTTGGGACAGGAAAAGGCGGTCGCTGGTTGTGTTCAGAAGGTAGTCGCTAGTCACAGTGCATTTTGAATGTGAGACCTTCCGTGCCTGGCGAAGTGGCCGGTAGTACCAGGCTGGTCGCTAGTGACGGTGGTCTTTAGTTACAGGCTTTACTGTATATCCCTACCGAAATTGTATTCTTGAACGCAATATTCTTCTTTCTTTTTCTTCTACTCCGTTCCATCAGCACTCGGCCGATGGCAGGAGATTGGTACCCACTGGGCTAGCATGCAGCAGCCAAAGCTGGGGCCTTTTCTTACTCCGTCAAACCCACTTCTTAAAACGAAACTGACTTGCATATTCACATTGCATGTTGTGAATGTCCCCATATTTGCCCCGACATCTTAGCTCGTACAGCGCTCCAGATACATCTATGCTACGGTGCGCACCGCATACTCGAATTACGGTACGGGACACATACGGGATACTGCACCAACCATGGCATGCCACGTGAACCACCCTACCAGGCACCGTGACACGCACCGAATTACAGCGGTGTGGATACTGGCTAGCGCCAGATGCTACTAAAGTACAACTGAATAGCGTCTTTTGCATAGCTACGGGAATAATCTCATATCCCAAGTATTGCAGCTCTGCTAATAGAATAATTCAGGTTACTCCCACTCCATTTCTCTAGTGCTTATTTTTCTGAAAAAATATCATCTTTGGCACCAGAATGCTGCCACCAAGAGTACATTAACCAGAGTGTGCAGCCCAAAGAGAATCATCCCACGGCAAAGTTTATTGTTTAGGGCATAGACTCACAGTAACAGGCTCACCTTTGCTGCATCTCACACCGCTTCACACGGTCATCTACTCTATCACCATGGTAATTTCTGGTGCACATTGCTGCTTGTTTAACAAAAACGTAGAAAACACACCGAATTTCCAGGTAATTACCATGGTGATACGGTACTTTAGCTTGAACCTATTGTATGACGGGTTTTCTACGATTCATAATGACCAAGGGAATAACTAACAGTTAGCGACGCAATTCCTCTGAGGTGTAAAGTGACTTCGGAATACATGTATGTTGCAGAAAACTGCGATGCATGCTGATTATTTACTGTGCCCTATTGTGCACCATATACCTGGTGGGTTACTCAGGGATGAAGTAGATGCACACAAGTGCCGTGCATCAGGGCACAGGTTAGGTTCGCAACTAGCTGCTACAGTGTACTTGTGGTCCGAACGTGCACTCTACTCAGCTCTGCATACGCAAAGAGTGCTGGTGCCGAAATGAACCAGAAGGGTGCTGAGTGGGACGCAACAACACTGACTCTGTATACCCATGTACACAGATATGATAGGGTATGCAGTACCTGCTCTAAGATTTAACACAAACCGGGTACACGTCTACCTGGCACGACTCCTGCAACACTGGGCCAGGGCCAGATGCGTTCAAGTGCGGCAACTGTGTGTCAGGGAGTCGTAAACTTACTTTCGACTTCCTGATGTACATGATTGTACATGTACATGTATGAACGTACTCGCACTGGGCACTCTGGCCGCACGCATCTGCACGCGTATGCAGCCTGTCAGTGGCGGTATACCCTCGAACGGTATAAAAAAGTATAGTACTCGACAGGACTTCCGACCGGGTCGCAGGTAACCCAGTGTTCTTTTTCCAAAAGGTCCAAGTACTCACAAACAGGGTCACTGACCTGGCTCTGGAGCAGACACTGGTAATCTAGGTCTAAGTTTGCTCGATTATGTTCTGACGCTTCATGTGCTTTCATAGCCAAGGTTTCTCACTTTCTTCGCAAGCTCTTTTAGTCTTGAGAGTTGACAACTGCTTATGGTTGTGTTGGCAGAAAACATGTCAGCTAATCTGACAACCGTCCAACCCCATTTCACTGGTAAGTAGTCAGCGAGTGGCTTTGATGGGGCCATACAGAACTAGAGGGGAAGTTACGCGGCATATTTGTGCTTCCTTTTGAAAACACGTTCTCGCTCGAAGGGTTTCTAAACTTTATCCCTGCGCTCATTGATGGAGTTCATCGATGGAGTTGCCAGCGGCACTCTACAGAAAAACAATGTTGTCAAGTTTTTTATGAAAAATTGTCAAACATTTTCAAATTGCTATAAGTTTGGTTAGGGCCGGGTTCCACTGCGGCTCCGCAGCTCCGCTGCTCCACGGTACTTGGCTGCATGCATCAGAGCGGCGCGGTTCCAGTGACACTCGCCATTCACGGTACCGCGATCGTGCTCGACGTTTTTTGATGACATTTAGCCTGCCTGCGCGCGCGTGAAATCCAAAAAAATCCTCGTGTTCTGGCCTGTGCAACGAATTAAAATTCCCCCGAATAAAACAATTAAGTGCGGGAAACAATGCAAGCCGTGACCGCGGCTTGCATTTTTTTTGTATCAAGCAGCGAAGCGAAAGCTGGTGATGAGCCGCGGCCTCGCTGGACCAGCTCGTAATGATGACGTTTCATGCCGTGGATGATGTGCGGCGGAGCGGCAGTGGAACCCAGCCCTTAGGTAGCCAGTGCAGGCTAATTTTTATTTTTCAAGGAAACCCTTCGAAAATGGTACCAATCGATTCAGCATGGCATTTTCATTCCTCCTGCAAAGTTTCAGCTGATTTGGAGTCATGACAAGGACGCTATGGCGATTTGAAGATCGAAAAACTTCACTTTTGTTTGTCAAGAAGAAAGACCATGATCGCACACAAATCATACAACCCGTGTGGCACAATGATTTTTGAACGAAGTTGATCCGGGGACCCCGTGCTTCGCGCATGCACGCATGCATACTGCACAGTACAGAGGCTTTTTTGAACGCAGATATGTAGTTCTTCGTCTTCTTCGAAATGTCTTCCAAATGCGTGGTGCTGGTGTTGTTCTCAGCTTCGTCAAGGCAGAATGCAGCTGCATGTGATGCTCCTGTGTGTTCATGCATGTTCTCTTTTCGCGTCTCGACATTGTAGCGTCCAGACTCAGCTCGACTGGAGAAGATTGAGGAGACTATGCTTTGATCCACATGAAAATCGATGAAATTTGGTAATTATCGTCGGGCGCTAAAAAGCGCTGGGGAGCATGGGGCTAAAACTTCGTAGCAGTCATCCCTACCATGACAGGCATCGACTGGTATATGTTCCATTCTGTTCCCAACCACTACGGGTCGTCTGCGAAGCTTTCTTCTTCGCCGATTCTCGGACAGATCGTACGTCTTCGCACTGTATCTCTCGTCTCCCTCAACGGATCAAAACACGGTTTTCGCCAGGACGAACACAAACCCCCAGATTTCGCGGCGGCAACATCTTCGAGTAGGGAAAAGCTAGCAGCTAACCAGGAATCACCAAAAAACACGTGTAATACTCAGTGTGATTTGCGACAGCTGTCATTGTGCCGTCGCACCATGCATGTACCATGCACGGGAATGGAACACGGATGAGTCGTTTTATTACGACAGCCTGCACTGGCTACCTTAGGCAAAGGAAATGTGTCATTAATTTGTTTATGCTGCATAGATGGAGAGCTGCACACTCTGGCTTATGGACTCTCGCCTACAGTGTAGTCGTACTGCTAGTGTACTGGCATTACAGAAGACACGAAAAACGAGAACATAATTATGGCGAGAAAGTAATTACTGGCTAAGAATTGCCCTAAGACTTACCGCTTCTCAGTGCTCCATACCAGGAAGTAGTACAATACCTACTCCCTGCTCCATACGAGTGTTCTCTCCTCATTCTCTGCATCCTTTACCCCAGGAGTCTCGTCCATTTAGCGGCTCAAATGCTTGAGCTCCGGATAGCGGAAAATAGCTCGTCGTCCATTAGCGGCTCTAATTGTACCTGGTCTGAAGTGTCGCAGTCTAGCAACTATGATTTTTTCCAGGAGGGTAAGGGTTGCGAACCCAAAGAGACCCTAAGCTTCGTCTATCAAACAAAACAATTGCCCTAAAAAATGGAAGAGGAAAAGAGTGAGCGAGCTGGTCTGAGCGCGCTACTTTTCAAAAAATAGAAGCTGAAAGCCATCAAAGTCAAAGCATTCTGGCTAGCGCGTTTGTGTATGTCACGAGCGCTAGTGCGCTAGTCGCAGCAAACGCTCGCAGGCCAGAGTTAGCGCTATTTGGGCTGTTTGCCGCACGCGGCAGCTGGATGGATCACGTGATCCAAGCTGACAAATAAGGTCCGATGGTTCAGCTACATTGAGCCACAAGCAATACTAATAGGGAGGTTTAGTCCCACGTAATCCGTGGGTACCTTACGTGTGTGTACCACGTGATACTCGACGGTACTCAGTCACAGTGACCGGTATACACGGGTGTTTCGCAGTGGCCACTCGTCAAGATGGCGGCAAATCCGAGAGTACAAAAATTTCGACTCTGCCTATGTGCGTGGCGGTCCTGGCGGATGCGAATCTCGCACGTGCATGCAAAGTCTAGCCTTCTGCAGATCTGGGTAGAGCAAGTGTGTTGGAACGACGACCTTTTCCGAGAGAGAATGGCTCTTTTCATCCCAACATTTTACTCGCCACGCTCTCCCTCCCAGCTTGTTGATACGAGTATCTGCTACCGAGTAGAAGTCTCCATCTTCACATCAGGCCAGGCAAAATCGCAACGTTGAAATACTTTGCTCACTTGGTTTTTTGGTCCTTTGAGGTGTTGATGTGGTTGTTGTGTACAACTCGAAGTGACAAACTTGAGACCCCCGCGCCACAAAAAACTAAGGCGCGCCACAAAGTTTCGTTTGGCTGTTCAATGAAAGGACGTATGGAAGCAGGGATAAAAACTATCGTGGCTGCCGGCAAAACTCCTAGTAGTGCAATAAACGGGGATGTGACTTTGGTAATTCCAAGGAGAATGTACGCACGGCCATTCCACAACGAAGACGAAACTACGAGCTCAAAAACACTCCGATTTTCAAACAAACGACGCAGGAAAGAAGATATGGCCGCAGTGTTCCCGTGTGGCCTTCGAAACACCTAATTTTACTCCGATAGCGGCTGGTTCAGGGCAAATTCAGGCCCAATTCGACAGCGTCGTACCGCTCAGATTCGCCCAAAACATGAGGAAATGTACGGTAGATCCGAATGCGTCCGCATTTTGCGTACGGGGACGACTGGCCAGAGTTCATATGATCATGCACTGCAAACACCCGTGGACCCACGTACAGACGTTTTCTGGTTCACGACATACCGTGTATTGAGGCTCACCCACGTTCCGCCAGAACGTGGGTGAAAATCAGAATGGAGCGCATTGTGCGAGCTGTGAGGGTGCTCAGCTGAAGAAGTTTCCGAAGCACGAAATCGAAATATTGGATGAGCTTCTCAGGCCCGGGTAGCTTCGTCTTTGATCAGGTTTGGGCCAGGGAGTAGTACAATACCATTATGTACTACTCCCTGGTTTGGGCCTTTCGCTTCATGCTTTTGTTTGTTCCGTGTGACTAAACACAACATTGCAACGTGGATGACCTTCATCCACTTTACGTGGATCACCCACGTACGCGTTTCCGTTACGTGGGAACTAAACCTCACTAATGTCTGCCGTGCACGTGCACAGCACGCGGCTACCACGGGTTGGTGGTAGATCTAATACGCGTATATACCGAGCACCTAATACGTAGAGACTTACGTAGCCTAAGTGAAATACCGAGCACCTTACGTAGAAACTTACGTAGCATAGCGGTGTCGTTTTTCTTGCCATGTGAACACAATAATAGAAAAGCTGACAGGATCGCTTTTCTAAATCATGATCATCATCAAGGGAGTCGTAAACCTCCGACTTCCTGGTGCATCTACTTGTACTTGTAGAACATGTACAACCAAGAGTACATTATTATTATTATTATTATTTAAATTTTGAATAGGGCAATCCCCACAGGCCTAAGGCCTTTTTACAGGGTACCCTATGTGGTCACGTATAGATTTGCGGAATAGTGAAAGCGAGGAGCAAGAGCGAATGTCAGCTGGAAGAGAATTCCAGCGGTCAGAAGCCAGAAAGCTCAAAGCGAATAAGCCATAACGAGTGCGTGCTTTAGGCAGAGCAAGTGAATCTATGGACTGGGAACGTGTATGGGCAGCTGTGCGTGTTGTGGCAGAACGAAGGCAGAAGCAATCAGAGAGCAGAGTGCTACACATGCCACGTATGGCCCGAAAGACAAGAATATACAGTTTAAGCTGATAGCGCAGTGCAATAGGAGCAAGGCCATATCTGGTGTGTAAGACTGAAACATCATAGTGCCAAGGGAAACCAAAAACAATCCTAACAGCGCGGTTAGCAATACGAGTTAGTCTATCATGTTGTGTGGTGTGAAGGCAGTGTACAAACGCATTAGAACCATATTCGAGGAGTGCTTGAATAAATGAGCAGTAGAAGGTCTTTCTCGCAGCCGGTGTCAGATTGTCCCTGATCTTCCGGAACATGGCAAGTTTTGTTCCGACCTTTTTCTCAACTTCAGTGACATATGAGGAGAATGATAGATGTTCGTCAATGGTGAGGCCAAGATACTTCACCGTTGGTGTTGGGGATATGAGGACATCGCCGAGCCTAAGGCAGATGTTAGGAGGAACACATTTTGTTTTTTGTCTTATGATGATAAATTGAGTCTTGGAGTTATTAAGATTGAGACCTCGGTCACGTAGGTACTCTCTGATGACAGATATGTCAGCAGAGAGATCATCAGTGAGTTTCTGCAAGTTTGTGCCTGCCTTATACATAGACACGTCGTCTGCAAATTGCCGAACCTTGCTCGTGATGGTACATGATGGCAGAGCTCGGACAGATAGGTTAAAGAGGGCAGGACCCAATGTTGACCCTTGAGGTACACCTCTTGTAGGTGTGTACTGTTCACCTTCCTGATGCTTCGTGACTACTCGTTGGCGACGGTCACATAGGAAACTAGCTATCCATTGCAGTGCAGTACCACCGACACCAATAGAGAAGAGTTCTTGAAGAAGGGAGGCATGATTGACTGTGTCAAATGCTTTGCTGAGATCGAGAAAAGCAGCGACAACAAATTGGCCCTTGTCTAGACATGCTTGCCAGTCGTTTGTTGTCGTGGCTAAAAGATCTTCGCAGGAATGCTGCTTGCGGTAGGCGAACTGTTCATTCGGCAACGCGTTCGGAAATGATTCACCTTGTATGTGCGACATGATCTGCTCATACGCGCACCTCTCCAGCAGCTTGGAAGCGATCGGGAGGAGGGAAATAGGTCGATAATTACTGGGATCAGATGAGTACATAACCCCCCAGAGTGTGCAACTCCCACATACCCTGTTGTCCCGACAGAATTTCAAGTTGACGTCATTATTTATGACGCAATGCTCCTTGCAGCAGTGATTTACAACATGTGTACGGGTGTCAACGCATCACACGTTTTTCTTTGCAATAATTTGTACAGGATCGATCGGCTTCGGTCAACCACAGGTTCCGGATTCGTCTGATAATCCGTGTGCAGTGCGCATTGCATCATCAAAATGACGTCAACTTGAAATTCTGTCGGGACAGCACCCATAGTGGAGTTGCACACTCTGGGGGGTTATGTACTCTTGGTACAACTGAATGGAATTATTTGATGCGAAAAGGCGGATTATTCCAATTTATGCGATTCGGATGCAATTAGCCTCGAATTATGCGATTATTCGATTTTGGTAGGAATTATGCGAAAAATCATTCTAGCATAATCCGTCAAGGCCTACTCATGGAGCCCATACATAATTTTATTTTCATTATTTTATTGGTTTGGTGAGACTTCCATGATAGGTATCCATTTACCGCTGGAGAATCCGTAAATAAACAAAACTGAAACTGAACTGAAACTGAAATTGAATCACCCATTTTTTATTTCATTTACTAGGGTGTTTCCATGATATCATTCGTAATAATAATAACTTTATTAGGATGACCCAAAGGCTGACCGCCTATCGTGGGGTCGGAACGTCAACTGACCTGCTCTTGGCATGGCATTGCATCCTGGGTTGATTGTTACAGTATGCACTGACACATGCTGCCATGCATGATCTGTTACTACCGCCGGTATAACACTTATCAGTGATAGTGGGTTCTAGCAGGTACTTAGGTGGAACACTGACTGCATGATGAATGCCCAGTATCAACACCACCTCAACTCAACAATGCCATCACACAGGACAACAGTGACATCATGCATTAAATCACGTGACCTGCCAGCACAGGGTCTCAACTATGAACTAACTAACTACCGTAACTAACTAACTGCGGCGTTTGCTTACACTGCACTGCAGTACTGGCCTAGGCGCTAGGCATGGACAGGTATTGGACTAGACACCAGTGACGTCACCAGTGCATAGTCTGTTCTTGGAGGGCTCAATCTTGAACTTTTGCTGAGATTGTCGCAGCCAGCGCTTCACATCAGCTCGTTGCTGGATATTACTATACTTTGCAGAGTGGAAGAACGCTCTCTGGACCTGCCACTGTTCACGTGCTTTGGCTGGTTTCAACTTGATCGGTCCCCATATATAGAGACCACCCTCAAATAGCTCAATGTCTGACTCCACACTATCCACCATTAGACGCAGAATTGTAGGAACTGCAAACTCGAAGAACACGTCACGATAGACATAGGCCAGCTCCATGAAAGGTGGAACCAGGTGTTGCGGAATGTAGCCGATATCCGAGTACCCTTTGGACATACACTGTCTGCAGCCCTGATGCGCCTGAGAGCGGCGATCAAACAATTCCGGTAAACATCGATGATTGGTTGCAGCAGCGTCCCTGCCCCATGGCATATACCAGTGGTCACCTGGAGGTTGAATAGTTCCGTTAGGAGTTTTGAGAGGATTCGGAGGCTCGTCGGGCGGATGCATCCACACTTTAGTCAGGTCACGGCGCGGAAACACAGCGGGAAAATTGAAGAACACATCGTCGCCAATCCACAGGTATCCGTCAAACTCAGTGTACCTCTTCATTGCATCCGCAATAGCCCGTTGCTGGTAGAAGCCTCCAGACAAAGCGGCTCTGTGCACTCCCAGTGTTTGATTCTCCTTGTCCGAGTAAAAGACCATCTTAGTCACGTGATTTGCATACAGGCTGCGAATGAAGTCGACGTTCTGGAAGTGTGGCCAGTTGAAAATGACAATCAACAGAAGACGTGCGCATGGCGTCCGCTGATCATGCGTCTGCCCGTGTATTGGGGAAATAGTGCTCGGTCTTCTAGTTCTCCGCTCGATTGCGATGGACTTGTTTCCGTAGAAACCTCTCCAGGCGTCACAACACTTCTGCCTCGTTGAAGTACACTGCACAGGCTGGGACGCATGTTCAGGTCCTGGCCGGCGATATTGCAGTTGGCTTGAAAGAATTCTGTGAACGAAATCGCTTGTCCTGGATCCGAGTAGAATACATGGTGCGGCGATCATCAACAGTACAATAACAGGAACAGCCGCGTGATGGCGTAGTATTTGCGGCATCCTGGCTGATGCTCGCCTGGCCAATTTCTCTTCCGGCCTGGTTGGGCCGCTGAGCAAGAGTCTACTGTAGAGAGCTAGAGGTTCTGCAGAACGAAAATGTTTACGAACTTTCGCTCTACGTCACGAAGTGAGAAACTTCGCACGAACTTTCGCAACTTTGGACGCGAAACTTGCAGGGAACGCGAAATGAACTTTCGTAGGAAGTTTCGTGAGATTGGGTCATGTCGTACGTGCACTTGGCGAGTGCAAACTACGAAAATGTGCAGAACACAAAGTTCGTGCGAAACTTCGTACACATTTTCGCAAGGCCTGTCGCGAAACTTCGTTCGAATTTTCGTTGTGCAGAACACTAGTACTGATTCTGGCTCGTACCTCCGCTCGATTTACTCTACTACTAGCACTGTAGTAGTCCAACGAAATTATAAACCAGTGCGTTGTCGCCAATGTCCCAACACACTGCATTCTGTGTCACACTTGTCCAGCTTGCTGGGAAGACCTGTGTCGTATCCATACTATTGACACGTGCCTTTTTAGGCCTCTACGGGACAAGTATGCCTTATTTAGGACAATTAGGTGTCTAATTATTTATCTATCTCCCGTAAACGGGTTCATAATCGTCTTTATTTTATGTCTTCACACAAGGCCTGTGGCCTTCCTTATTTGGTATACGCTGTTATTTCCCCCACATGGCTCCCGCTCTTTATGCAACAGTTCGTACACATATTTACTACGGTTTGATACGCTATTGCATGCGGGACCAGCAATCTCGTGGCCATGGCCGCAACTAGATACTACACTGTATTGCTATTATAGCAATAAAAACTGCTTTTTGGCAGTTTTCTAAAAAAAGTTATTGTGTTCTAGTCCATGGACCCCGTCTAAAAAGTAAGAAATTAACGAAATGTGATAGCCGAAAACTAAAAATTCACACAAAACCTATTATTATTATTATTATTATTATTAAATTTTTGATAGGGCAATCCCCACAGGCCTAAGGCCTTTTGACAGGGTACCCTAAAAAATGAAGAACAGAATTACGGAAGGTATGCAAGGAAGAACTTGAGCGGACCTCCGCTGGGAGGGCATTCCAGCGGTCAGAGCCAAGGAAAGTGACAGAAAATAAACCATAGCGACGTTTGGCTGTCGGAAGAGCAAGGGAAGAGGACACTTGAGAGCGGGTGCGAGAACTAGTGCAGGTAGAATTAGAGCGGAGACAGAAACAGTTAGCAACAAAGACACTAGCCAGATCATGAAGCGCACGGTACGTTAGAACGTACAGCTTGAATTGGTACCTGACAGACAAGGGAATGATATGGTAGCGGGCAAGAACAAGGGAGACATCAGATAGGCGGGGCATGCAAAATACAATACGCAGCGCTCTATTACTAAGTCGGACAACACGGTCATGGAGGGAGGCAGAAAGGCAGTGAGCAAAGGAATTAGACCCATACTCAAGTATGGACTGAATGGAACAGATGTAGAAAGCCCTCTTAGCATCGATCGTTAAATGGTCTCGGACCTTTCTAAACATTCCTAACTTACATCCTATTTTACGTTCTAATTGTGCAATGTGAACTCCAAAGGAGAGATGTTCGTCAAGAACTATACCGAGGTATTTCACGTGTGCACTAGGGGTGATGGTGACATCTTCAATCTGAACGTTGACATCGGGGTCAAGAGGTTTCGACTTTGGCCTGAACACAACAAGCTGGGTTTTCGAGGAGTTCAACATAAGACCTCTCGTACCTCACAATAATCACACACAGGATGAAAAGTGAGAAGACCTTTTCCCCTCGTGGTCCTCTTTCCTATTCATGCATGTTGGCGCAGTACTCGTACAAGTCACCCCTGAAGTGTCAGACCAAGATGGACTCTTGGTCAGATTAAACAAGTGTTGAAAGCAGTATTTTTTTTAACTAAGATCCTCAAGTATTGTGATTATTGTGAGGTTTTGTGTGAAATTTTAATTTTCGGCTATCACATTTCGTTAATTTCTTACTTTTTAGACGGGGTCCATGGACTAGAACCAGGGAGTCGTCAAATACTTGACGACTCCCTGATATAGGGCATTCCATTGATTGGTGACAGAAAAAACAAATGAAATTATAGCAATAAAAACTGCTTTAGGCCATGGTAAAGAATATAGTTGATTCTCAGGTCATGAGCCTGTGAAAATCGGTGCGAGCGAGCGATTTTTATTATATTTCCCACAATTTTTTTATTTCCAAAGATAGGGTCACACATATGTACGTCACAGGTTCATGTAATTATTTTATTATTCAGGCCAGGGAGTAGAAAATACCGGTATTTTACTACTCCCTGATTCATGCCTTTCGCATTGACCGTTTTCATGCGCGCATATGCATGCATAGAAGTAAAAAAATCGTCGGGCGCCGCCAAAAATCGGTGCGCGCGTACTTGAGAATCAAAGATAATTTTTACCATGGCCTTATGGCAGTTTTCTAAAAAAAGTTATTGTGTTCTAGATCTAGTCCATGGACCCCGTCTAAAAAGTAAGAAATTAACGAAATGTGATACAGGTAGACTCCCTCTAATTCGAATACGGTTTAATTAATTCGAACATTCCGTGGAATTCGAACTTTTTCGTCGTACCGATCTTTTGCAAGTCACTTCAAGTCAAAATCGAGTGCATAATTCGAAGTACGAAAAGTGCGCCGGTTGGATAATTCGAACTCAGTCTTCGTACAGAAGAGCTGTTTACAGTACATTGGCTATGTCCTTTGAACGCTTATTTCGAAGTGAGATTGAGTTGCTATCCTTGTAATTCGAAGTTCATTCTTTTCTCCTCTAGCCAAGAGTAGCTCAAAAATTGATCGATGGTCCGCTGCAGGATCGACTATAGCGTTCAAGAAACCCACCTTCTCTCGAAATTTGATTCAAGCCCGTGCTAGGCAAATTGCAAAGGTTTGATTGAAGACGACTTCTTCTTCCAGGTGGCTGACTCTCTTCGCGGATCTCGATGGCCTTTCTTGCCGCGCCAGCTCGTGCGCGGGGATGTTGGCGAACAACAACACTATTGTCGTAAATATTGTCGATGCCTATGCTCCACTTCCGTTCTTCAGAACGACGTGCTGCTGTTCGACGGCCTTTCATGACGCGGATTAGGCAGCGCAGTTCTTTCCCGTTGAAATTGTTTCAGGAAAGCTGCAGTGATTGACAACTTCTTCACTAGAAGATGAAGATAATGTCAAAATGATTTTGTGTCGATCCAGTGTTTTGATGATCCGTTGTACATGACCGGTACGACCACCTATGTTTCGTTGATGCAAAGAAAAATGTGCAAAAAGTATTCAGCATGCGATTTCAAGCATTTTGACATACATATCAGTGCATGGGGCTGCATTTGGATAATTAGAAGTTCTGGATAATTCGAAGTTAGGGCCTGGCAATTTGAGGTTCGAATTAAAGGGAGTCTACCTGTAGCTGAAAATTAAAATTTCACACAAAACCTCACAATAATCACACACAGAATGAAAAGCTACATGTAGAAGACCTTTTCCCCTCGTTACTGTAAATCAACAAATTTTGGCCGGTGAGAAACTTTGGCCGATCTCGAAATGAAACATTTGGCTATGAACAAACTTTGGCCGATTGGGGTTCAATCTAGCATCTTTTGCTCTAGAACAAACTTTAGCCTGCGATTTACTTTGGCCGGTTGGCACCAAGCGGCGATATCAGCGAAATTAAATCGCCTGCGAAAATTAGTTGATTTACAGTATCCTCTTTCCTATGCATGCATGTTGCCAATTGTTGGTGCAGTACAAGTTTAGTGTTGAAAGCAGCATTTCAAGTGTTGTGATTATTGTGAGGTTTTGTTTGAAATCTTAATTTTCAGCTATCACATTTCGTTAATTTCTTACTTTTTAGACGGGGTCCATGGACTAGAACACAATAACTTTTTTTAGAAAACTGCCATAAAGCAGTTTTTATTGCTATAATAGTAAGGTGTGCTTGCACGGCTTCTGGTCATGTCACAGTTCATTCCCATTATGCAGTAGAGAGCACGAAGTCCTTTCTCAAATCACAAGCACTACTAGTACTACTACTACAGCAAGACAAAGTCAAAGCAGAGGCCAGGCCCTACCTCAGCCTAGGCGTGGAGCAGTTCAATGCTTTTCGCAAGATTTGCTGTGTCAGCTTGGCAGGACTACACCTCACTTGGTTCATGTCGTCACGTGTTTTGACACTAGACAGCTTGGCTGGGTGAATAAAATGATCCCGGCTGCAGTTCAATGCATCTTTCCAATAGGGACACCAGTCTCTCCAAAGATATCTCCCATTTAGTCCTATCACGTCATCGCTGTCTGCCGACAACAGGCGCAGAAATGTTGGAATGAACAGTTCGAACTGCAAGCCTCGCAGGCTCTCGATGGCTACCACGGCCAAGAACTCCGGCATCAGTCGCTGGGGCATGTAGCCAAAATCAGACCCATGCTGGAAGATGAGCTCGTCATGGAACAGCGCCGCTTGCCTCTTCTTATAGCGCTGCGGCAGATCACTGTTCCACCTTTGCTGAAACGCAGCATAGTTCAATTGGCCATTGGACGCAAACGGGTTGTTGAATCGCCAAGTGCCAGGATTCTGCTTGACATTGGCAATCCTGATGGCTTCCTCACATCTAGGTACTAGTGAGCTGGTACGATTGTACAGCCATACACGATCCCAGCTAAATCGTTTGTGGGCAAATATCAGGCGGAAGTTGACGAATATGTCATCGGGCATCCATAGCAAACCATCGTATCCTGGATTGTCGCTCCAAGCTTGCGCTATAGTCTGCTGCTGGAGAAATCCTCTCAGAGGATCTACTGTACGCTTGATCCCCAGAGAGCTGTTGGCAACGGGCCCGTAGAACACAACCTTTCCTGCCAGATGCGCATACATGCTTTCGATGTAAGGGATATTGGCGTAGAAGTCGTTGTTGAAAATCACCACGAACAAGATGGACTTGCATGCTGGGTTCCCAACACGTTGATGTGAAGAATAGTCGTTCATTCGGACTGACAGCAGGTCGGTCTTGAAGAAAACTGTAACAGCTACCGCCAGACAAGTGATCACTGATGCGTGCAATCTACCTATGTGTAAAGCCATTGCTAGGATACCTCTGCTAATACCCAGCTACTAGTATTCGTAATAGTCCGCTTATATGACCAAACCTGAAAAGGCCACTCGTATTTCGTTCCCACTATCGGGGCACCCTAATGGAGTAATGCTCTGCTCTTGACTCTACACACCACCTGTACTGCTTTACAGATACCTGACTGACCCAGACTGTTGCTACTTCGATAACTAACTAAATTTTACTTCAGAAACGCGTCGAACCAGGTAATACCACCACACTATACGTAAAAATCGCAGTACAAACTTTCATGCATATCTCAGTACAATTACAACTACAAGTCGGTACGCAACCACACTACACTTTTTTTTTTCGGCATAGAATGATGACGTTTTCACGCGACCAGCACGTGACGTTGTCGTACCAAAGCGTGTGCCATGCGCTGGAAAAAACCGGGAAATTCAAAAACGCTAATGCTAGACGACCAGGTACAAAAACAAAGTTGTACACAGGAGGAGATGGAGCGCGAAAACGACAAACGTGGCTTTCTACACATGACAGGAGTGCGGCAGTTGCTGAAAACCTACAAATCGCATTTTGCATTTCGCACGCGTCGGCATGACGATTTCTACTGTAATGGTATACGCATCCCATATTTGGACCCCCTACCCCTGCATGCAGTAGTTCGTACACACTTTATAACCTCCATATTTGACCCATTAACCCCTACCCCAAAAAAACAAAAAAATTACACCCTACCCCAAGTCCGTGCGCCAGACCCTGTTTTGGCCCGATTTTTATTTTCTGCGCGGGAACCATACATGCAGACGTTATGCAGGGAAAGATGACGACGCCGGTCAGTAAATTGTCGGTCGATTTGTTGCCTACCTCGAGGCCAGTCGGTGAAATGAGGGCTTCCTTCTTCAAGAAATATGTTGCCAGTCGTTAGTCGGATGCCACTCGTCTTCTAAACATCGTACTTGATGCAACCAGCGCAGTTGGATGGACGGGAGGCGAGGAATTTATCGTTTTCGATTTTCACCCTATTCTGGGTTGCCATTACATTGCAGCTGGCAGCACCACGAGGGATTTTTTTGCACAAGGGAGACTAGGTGAATTCAACTCCTCAGAGATATCGCCATGACAGGGTAAGGTTATTTTAGCCCTGAAATTGTGTACAAACCAACGGCACGAAATTATGGAAATATTTATTTTTTCGCAATAATTGCATGTTGGTTGAAAAAATGTAGCCATCTTTGTATTGTGGCATCCTGGCGGTGTATTTCGTAACTATACTGCATGACAATATTATTTATGAGAAATGGCAGCGATTGTGAACAATGTACAATAAACAGCATTGGCAAAATTGATGCAGAGCTGTATGGTACTTTAGTACAATTTGCCTGTATATTGGTATTTTACACACAATGCATGAAACAGAAGAGCAAAATTATTATTGACTTATCAATTTATAGTTAGGACATGAATATGAAACCCATGACCAATGCCAATGACCCAGAGTCTGTGCACCTGCATTCAAATAATTATATAAAAAATCCCTTGTGGCATAATCATGTACGCTGTGCATACACATGCTTGGGGGGCGATACTTGCTGCTTTACATGGTGGAAATTGTGGTGCTATGCTGCTTGGTATGTGTGTGCGCGCGCGTGTGTGCGTGTGTGTGCGTCTGTGTGTGCACACTTCACTTTCCGGCTGTGTATTGATGCCTATGTAGATATCACTATGATCAACAGGGTCAAACGCTTCCAGCGGACAACAGTGGATCACCTCATTTCTCCCACTGGAGTGGTCCTAGCTTGAAGTGATGTATGACTATCAATTCTATTGACTAGCCTTGAGGCATGTACCAAACGTCAGCATGTCTGTGATATCAATACATCACACTTACATTTGAAAGCTATATGCTGGAAGGCAGTCAAGTGGGCTTTTCGTCAAACACAACCCTACCAATGAAATGAAGGCAACGGGCAGAGACCACTAATGGTAGGGCCACACAAGGTGGCTGTGCCAGTGGGGAAGACCCAGCTCAACAAGGTGTTATTGCAAGTTTGATCGGAACAGCACCCTGGTCCAAATCCTCAATATCAGTGAATCTTACTGGTCCATGTGGCTGCTGCCTTGACTCGTGATGCCTACGATTGGATGCAAGCTGCACGAAGTATGTCGCAAAGAAGAGTACAATGGATCTTGAACTTAGCACGAGAGGCGTGCACTTCGTTGATAACAGCAGAACCTTTGCATGACTATCATAACACTCTCCTTATTGCAATATTTAGCCAATGCTCCATTTGTTGTAGCAGCTACCACACAACTACAAGTATGCATTCATTACCTGGCTGTCTTGTATAAACTTGTGAATGCAATCACGTGATGCTTTGTGCACATATGCTCCCATACTTTAGCGGATGTGCGCGTGTGTGTATGTGTGTGCATGTTTATGGGTGTGTATGTTCGTGCACGTACGTACGTGTACATGTCTCTGCGTTTACATGTACATGCAGACGTGTGTGGGTCTGTTGAAAAAAGCGCATGAAAACGTGATGTATGTACGGGTGTATGGTAAACGTATTCTTTGCTCCATGCGTCCGCCGTGAATGAAGGTACGAGACTTTATGTGTCATAGCTTGTGGCGGTTGTTCTCTAAATAGTAGCACCGTATCCAGGCCATCCGCAGATGCCATTTTTTCACTTCAATTCTGCATTGGCTCAGGTGCTGTGTTTGTAGTGTCATCCTCCGTGCATGAATTATTTATATTTCTTTCCCACCTCAGTACTGTATTTGGCTTGATATTGTTGCTGTTGTACATACAAGTATAGGCACATGCATTGATCTGCGAGGGTTTGTGTTTGGAGCTCCAGCAACCTGTTGAGGTTCGTGTTGTTTATAAATTCGTGGTCTACGGATACAATGGTCTGGCTGGTACATCGTAGAATACTAGGACCCCTTGAACGATTCTGTCGGTCGTTCCTAAGTTCACCAATTGAAGACATGTGTGTGTCAAAATGTGTCAAAAATACAGTGTTGACAAAACGGTTGGTATCACCGCTGTCGGATATTTTGCACAAGCCAAAATTGGAGGATGGACTGTTGGCTAATATCTCTTTCTAAATAAATAAGCCGGAAATAGCGAAACCCTTGTACAAACCAACGGCACGAAATTATAGCATGTTCAACCAAAATATCAGCGACATAACGAAAACGCAAACGACGAGCGAGAACTCAACTTCTCGTTATTTGTTATCGCCACGGACAAAACTGAGGGCAGAGAACAACTATTAGGTTGGATTTCGACAACGATCTGAGACAAAGAACTCACGGAGGACGTAAACCAAAGGACGACGAAGGAGACGCCATTGAGTATTCATCTCGCGATATCTTGAGAAAACTGCAAAATCTGACAAATCTGGAAAATAAAAGTGCAACTTTAAAGGGGAAGTTCACCCTAAAATCAAAATCAGATATGTTATTGGGAAAAATCAGCTGAGTCGATTGGTGTATGTCTCGTCTCCATCCGGTGACTATAAGTATAACCGGAGATATACGCAACTGAAATATCACTTTGATCCCCGGTTTTTGGCGCCGCCATGGCGTTACGAATCTGTGACGTCAAAGAGATAGAGGAGCTCCTGGAGCTCGGAACTTTTACTTGGAGTTGGACGGAGAACTTTAGGGTTCACGGATTGGCATGCTAGCGTCGCCAGCTACATCATGCACGTGACAGGCGCGTGCATATACTGTCCCACACAATCGGTCAGTGCTCAAATCGCATTTTCCCATCAATATCACTCACTTTCAACTCTACGGGATTCATTACGGTTGGCTCAAACTGCCTGAATTTTTGAATCCACACGCACGAAAGACGTTCCAAGACTTCCACCGTTCGTATTTTTTCAAACGAGTGCCGGGTTTTCCAGTAACTTTGGCCAAAGTTCGGCTAAAAAAACAGGGGAGCCGTTGCGTTTCCGTAAAATACTGAACGGTAGAAGGATAGCCAAGGTCGAGAGCAAAACAACAAGCCATTATTTGTCAAAATCGAACAAGAAACGGCTCAGCGCATCTATTTTCCGTGCACGCGCGCGCGTACTTTGGCCGACAAGGTGTGGAGAATTTCTGAAGAAGAAGAATAACAAGAGCAGCAGCGCTCGGAACAGCCGTGCTGGATACTTCCAATCCCGACGATGGAGCGTGTTGGCTGTCGTGAGCTGCTGAAACGACCATGACATTTCTTTTTCTTTGTATACCCTAGATATCTTGACGTGCCCTAGCTCAGTTTCGGCCTCTTTACTTACATTTCTTCCATGGCATCAGCGGCCAAACAGCAAGAAGAGCAACAGATCGAGATTTGCAGGGCAAACAAAGGATGCGTGCAGCTACATCTAGTCAGGTTCGATGCAGCTGCGCTTTGCCAGAACCTCAGCAGATAAGAAAAGACGACAGAGTGTCTCAGATGGAGCTGGATCTTTCGCCAAGACCGCCACCCCCGCCATCATCAAGTCCAGGTCAGTCAGAAAAATGCAAAGCCCGAGTGAAGTGAAGCCACTGAAGCCAAGGAAAAATTCAAAAAGTACGCTCTCCGGCTAGACTTCGAGTCGATATTTTTTTACTTCGATAGGCGCTGTCGCGGCCTGTAACGCGCGTCCATAATCCAAAATGGAGGCGCACGTGACGGGTGCTTTTAGTGGCAAGCCGTGAACCCTAAACTTGGAAAGTGAAGTCGTGAATGTCCAATGCGGAAAGTCAAGCAGTATGAGGCTCAGAGCGGAGACGATTCAGGGTAGGTCTACCTCCTTGTCAGGAGATGACAGTGACTCCGAGGAGAGCGAGTTGGACGCCAGCGAAGGAAGCGGAGTATACCGAGGATGAGATCATGCAGATGGCGAGTGCGGAGCAAGTTGGTGTAAATGCTGACGAAACTGCAGCGGCTGCTGCCGACACTGACCCTGCTGCTTGCTTAGAGGACTGCTGGCCACCTGCCGATCGCGTTGGCAATACGTCCTGCTATGAATGTGGCAAATGCGTCGTTCAATTATTGCGGAACGACTGCATTTGCTGCAAAGATGTTCCGGAATCGGCAGCCGCGGATTGGTTACTGAGTCTGGCTGCATTACTTGCACCTCACAGTTCGAGGAAGGCTGCAGCAACCAGCACGCACTGTACATTGTACTGCGTGGCTATTTGGGCAAGATCCATCAGCAGGCCGGATCGAAGCCATCTGAGTTTGGAAACCGGTACGTGCTAATAGTGTAATATTGTCGTCGATTTTGCATCGGAGAACTGTATTTTCTCATCAAAATTTTAAAAATACTGTTCCATGGTGCAAAAATATAACCAGGATATTGGCTTGTATACTTCTTCAAAAATTTGTTGTTGTAGTGTGCTGCTGTTGCACTGAAATGTACGTTGACATGTGAGACTAACAGCAGGAAGATCTACTCCCTTGTTCCCCAAAGCAGCTCGCACCGTTACGCAGCATACCGACAATACATATGGCTGATGTTCGGAAAACTTGGCCAAGGAGTCCGGTGGAACACCTGCATAATGGACAAACGGCAAAGCAATCATAAGCTGTCACTATTTGTAGTCAGCCAGGTGCTTGCACGTGTGTGTGTGTGTGTGTGTGTGTGTGTGTGTGTGTGTGTGTGTGTGTGTGTGTGTGTGTGTGTGTGTGTGTGTGTGTGTGTGTGTGTGTGTGTGTGTGTGTGTGTGTGTGTGTGTGTGTAGCTGTATGGTGTAGACCAGGCTGAATTGTGACGGTCAATTCTTCAGCCTTGCAAGCTGTTGAATGGTGCAATTCCAGCACAAGTTGCTATGGCTTCTGCCGTAGCATTGCCATCATTGCCTCCGGCGATTGGCGTCAAAGGTGTGTGTGTGTGTGTGTGTGTGTGTGTGTGCGCGCGCACGCCCGCACGTGTGTGTGTTTATAGCAAAAGAATAGTCATGAAAATGTACTGCCAGTGTTGCAAGCATATGTACGTGTGGATTTGATCTACACAGTGGGTACCATAACATCACCTCTAAATTTCCCGTGTGCTGACGGGGGTCTGTGTGCACGCATCAGCAGATATCATGCCATCGTCTGGACTCAATGCGCATGCAACTGGAGACCGAAAAGCTGCGGCATATGGCTCAGAATAGGCTTGAGCTAGGATCATACTCGCAAAATACACGCAGATAACAGTGACAATGCAACACAATAAAGACTTTCTTGGAATTGAAACTTACCAAGCAGAGGACAGAGCTAGTGACCACTGTATGCCTTTTCACGACATGTAAAACTTGAATTGAAATAAAACAAAAATATATCGCACGATCTTCTGTCTTCATTCAGTACCTTGCAATCAACACACTGCAAACAGCTTTGTACCGGTATCTGTAAATAATTTTCTCTACAAGTATACGATGTACTCAACACAGTGGGTGAAACTGCCCTCTCCAACTCGCGATGTACAGACAAAATTTCAACACGCTCTCAAAGCACGAAATCACCAGAACCATTCACTCACCTCTTCTCTCTCCTGCCTCTCCTGATACTGCGACATCCTTCGCTTCGCTGGGGGACGCCTGTCCGGGAAAATCGATGGCACAGCGTCTGCTTTCAGCTTTCGGCGGCACGTTTTGCCCATCTCTCCGTGCAAGTTCCTCTGGAAGGCATCTCCTCAAAATGTGCCGAACAAATTGCACAGCTCTCCTCAAACTTATTTGGCAAATTCTCGCGGTGAATCGTTGCAACCCATTCCGCTCGGAGAGCTTTATCCCACGGAATACGATGCACCGTGGTCCCAGGGGGCTTGCCAGACTGGTTAGAGCAGCCGACAGCACAGCAAACCGTCATCGTGGTTGAAACTGTTCAGGTCGCAAGAAAGAAACTCCACAAACGCCACTCTTTCTCGCTCACTGAAAAGCAAGCAGACCGGGAACCTCTATCTCTTTGACGTCACAGGGTGTGGAGGGGGTGTGCGCCGGCCGCATGACGTCATTTTGCATGACGTCATGGTAAATTTCAAATTCAAATATCTCCAGAACGGCGTATCGCACGGCGATGGGACCTTCACCACCGAACTCAGCGCCTCGAAATCTACAAACTGTGAAATTTTGATTTTAGGGTGAACTTCCCCTTTAAAGGGGAACTCCGGTCCAAAATCACCCCCATTTTTTATTGCGGAATCCATTAGAGTATGTCGTAAGTGGTAGAATGGCGAAAACCAGAAGCTTCTACGACAAGGATAACATACCTAAATTACCAATTGCGATTTTCCATATTTGGCACGAGGGGGCCCCCGCCCAGCTGTGACGTAAAACGTTCTCAGTGACCTCCAAATTTTTTTATTCAAATGGTAGACCTGCAGAAATTTTGAAAAAGGTATTCACTGTTTTTTCGTATTCATTCGATCATCATGTTGGAGGAAGAGGAGACCACGGGAGGTATGGAGGTGGACGCCACTTCGGATTCAACAACACCGAGGCCTTTTAGGTTCGAGCCGAAGCGCGCATCAGCGTCTGCGAAACTGTCTACAAGTAATATTTCTGAGACTAATAATAATAATAATTCGCGGGATTCGCGTTGGCATCGCTTGATTGAATGTTCAGAAACACACAAACTAGCCTTCGCTTCCGCAGGCCACCACTATGCCTATGCCTTGCACACCTGAGTGGCGAATGCAGACCTCACAAGTGAGTCAGGGGAGAGTAGGTGAGTCTCTCAACCAATCGGGCGTGTAACGGGCCATAACCCTGTAAACTGCATCCTTGTTACCCTCACTCCGAGCTGTGAGTACCCAGTTGACCGTGGGTGTCGGCGCAGTTCACCACGCATAAAGAGTCTTTACTCACGTAAAAAGTCTTCACACGCTCCCTGCTACCAGCGCGGGTCTCGAACTCGGGACCTCATGATTCGCAGGCAGGCCTGCAAACCAATCGGCCATATGCGTTGGTACTTTCTGTTTCTGAGACTACAAAACAGATGAACGTGAAGAGAACGCTTTGGTTGCAAGTGCTCGCGTGAGAAGCACTGCTTCATGCCGTTGCGGACAATGCAGCATGATGTGGAGCGAGGTCGAGTCGACTTGTTGCTGGGAGGTTCCTGCAGCTTTCAGTAAACGCGGCGAGCAGGAAGGGCTGCAGTGCATCATGCAGCACTCAGAGTTTGCTGTTGTTTGCCTGCAAAAATCAGTGCTCGAGGTGGCATTGCTTTCCTTCGAAGAATTTCGGGCAAGGTGTGGACCGTGGTCAAACAGGTGAGGATTCACTGAATCGGTTTCATTATTTCCTTTCTTTCCATGTTTCATGTACCGGTACAAAATACTAGTAGATGGGAAGTGTTGTGCAATGATTTTGTGTACAGTATTCAATTTCACCAACTTCCATCACACAATCATGAAGTTCTATTGCACCCATGCCAATATAATTATACTGGTACACGATGTCTTTCATTCATACTATTCCTAGCACTGAAAGTGTTTCAACTGTGTGTAAAAGTGATGTAAATTTGAAAAAAGGCCAAAGTGTCTTTAGTATAGTAGCCCGTAGAAATATTAATTCGAATCCGAAACTATTTACACTGAAACTATTTACTTTTACACAATCATGAAGACACTCGTGGTATGTGTATCTACATCTCTCCAACTGTTTTGTGCAGGATTTGGAGACATGTGGCGTATAGACAATACACATGGTTCACCCATGGATACTTTGGACGCAAGCAGCGGCGTGTGATACCGTCTTGCGTGGTATAAGCGTGATAAAGCAGCTGTACCAGAAGCCAATGCAGATGCGCACTGGGGCTTTGAGGAAGCAGTTGGACATGATGATGATGATAATGCTTCTTGGCCTGGTTGACGTTCACATAATCATTGGTACATGTGCATGCAGAATGTAGAAAACAGTTGACAGACACGATTTATAACTATTCTTGACTCGGGCAATATTTGTGTTTTCGGGTGGGCGCATGCTTTGCACCAATGCAGCTGCAGGAACAATCTGGTAAAGTTGACAGATACAATGGCACAAGACTGTACTGTGTTCGGGAGCATGGGGTTGTGCCGGTGCCGTGTG
Organism: Sycon ciliatum; assembly: GCF_964019385.1. NCBI lineage: Eukaryota > Metazoa > Porifera > Calcarea > Leucosolenida > Sycettidae > Sycon > Sycon ciliatum. Next base: position 77,179,325 of record NC_088643.1, on the reverse strand, counting down.
CCGTTGCGAATGCCGAGAATGGTTGTATGCACATCGTTCAACAGGTCCTTCAAGAAGTTGCAGGACATTGTCGTGCAGCTTCTTGGCCACTTTGTGCTCTTGGTGTATTCCAGCCTGTACCTGAGCACACCCTCCTTGGTTTTGGCGTGCGCTCTCCCTATATTGGCATTGTGGGACAGACATGCCGACTGTACCCGTGCTCTCATGCCATTGTACGAAAAGTGGACACGTTTTGGTGCCCACTTCAGTATGACAGCATGGAAAATTTCCAGACTACAAATCATACTGTACCCTGTATTTGTGGCAGTGTAGCTGCAACCGGAAAGTAACGCAATGGAAACTTACAGATAAAGAGAACCGAAATAACACACATGATAACGTTCCATGTACATTACATCAATTCTCGACTTCACTGACTAGGATTTTGAGTAGAGGACTTTGAGTAGGACTGTACTCTGTAGTCGTTTAGAGCTACGTTCTGGACGGCACAAAATCATGCCGTTCACTTACCTCATCGTGCTCACGTTCCTGGAAGTAAATCGAAGATGGTCTGCTTTTGCTGGCAGCAGAGGTAGAGGAGCTACTAACTATTAGTATGACATGCACCGCCAAGTTCAGGATGGCAGAGACCCTGGCTTCAAGCGTCGCTGCTGCTTCTGCTTATAGCCACCAATGCTTTGTGCAAACTCTTGTTGGAAATTTCTTTCATAGCACATCTCAGTGAAATGCTCAGTGCAGACACGATTATTTTTCGTCGGAGAAAAATCCTTCCAACATACTCTCCATAGCCAAGCTGTCGTCAGGTTCGCGTCAGCCAGAGGAAAGCCATGCTACGACAGCCCGCAGGCGCCTCTTTCTTCGTGACATTGTTGCATCCAGAGACGCAGCAGCGAGTCGTGACAATAAATCGGGCATGGCACAGAACAACAAGCACTTCAACAATGGCCAAGGACTTTTCATTCTTGCTTCAATTATTTGAAAATTTCATCTGAGTGGACCGGGCTGAGAACGTTTTACGTCACAGGGTGGGAGGGGGCCCCCTCGTGCCAAATATGGAAAATTGCAATTGGTAATTTAGGTATGTTATCCTTGTCGTAGAAGCTTCCGGTTTTCGCCATTCTACCACTTACGACATACTCTAATGGATTCCGCAATAAAAAATGAGGGTGATTTTGGACCGGAGTTCCCCTTTAAGACGACTTTTTCTGAACTGGCGCACGGACTGTACCCCCAGTCCATGCGCCAGATTCAAAAAAGTCGTCTAAAAGTTGACTTTTCATTTTCCGCACTGGGCAGTTTGCGGGTACTTTTTGAGTCGCATTCTCAATGGTGGGCAATTTTGGAAAATGGGTTTGTGTCTATGGCTCGTTAGTTTTGGCATTTCGCTACCTGTGTGGTGAGCCTAAAAATTGCGCTTAGCCGTGGCAATGCAATGGTGTATTCCGTTTTTCAGCCAGATGACTTGTTTCGCTGTGGTCCGGCATCTTCCTAGATTCTCAGCAGTCGTCGAATTTGAGTATTTTCGAAACATTTTTTAGGGTGCAGGCGTGGGGCAAGGCTCTCACTCCCAGCCAATGGCACCATTTGGCATAACTCAGCCCTATGAACACGTCACCAGGCCCTCGTTAGTGTCCAGCCCATATTTCCAAAAAATGGACTGGACTTGAAACTTGAGTGTACAGACAGTACTATGCATTATGCACGTAATGACCGTATGCAATAATTCTCGCAAGCTACACGACAAGGACTCGCTGCAGAATAACATAATGATATTCACACCATATGCCATTGTGGTGCACCGTGATACCAATGACAGCATATTTATCGGTGATCAATTGCCTACTGAGTCGCTCCGTTGCCGAGAACGTCAACTTTGCGGACTGCGGAATGACCCGCGACACCGCCAACCACCCTGACACAACGCCAAATGCTGAAAGAGCTGACTGATACGGTACCTAACAAGTTAACTGGATAATGCTTATCTTCAACAAAACCAGGGCATAAAACAGTGCTATGATAAACTACCTCCAGTCACCGGAAACAAATACAGTGCATTACGCATACGGATAGAGATTGCACTAGTACATGTATAATAGTATACCAATCTTAGAGTAACAAAACAAGTTATCGGGTCTATACCATCAGAGTTGGCAGCTATATGTATTGGATTCTCCTGGTGTGCAGAATGATGCTGGTGGCGTGGTTCATATCCACTGTTGGCTTGCTGTCGTCGGGGTCAATCACAGTACTTTCACTATCTCACGTCTAAGGCATTTTATAGTCCATATGGCTTGGATCACAACGCCATAATTATCCACACGAGAATGGTAATAAATCCAGATTACTAAGGCCTTCTTCATTGCAGTTGGCGCAATATGTTCACGGGCTCGCGTCTCCGACCTCCAAACTGTAATTATAGTTGGCTAGTCTGTTGTTTATTGGCAGACAAGAATTGTGATGCTTCTTCAAATAGGCATTTAGCGATGTCTGTCCATGACATATTCAGCATTGCTGTGTGTGGAAGGAAAGGTGCAACAACATTAGATTGCTGCTGGCCATAGACATCAAACTGCAACATCTGGGCTTCAGCTGTCACAGGTCCATTGACAGAGAGACTGCCGCATATTGCACATACTGCAAACTATTGACTTCATGCCATTGCCTCATGGATCAGAAGTCACCACACTGAAAGAAGAACAGCAAAGGAAAACAGAACTGATGCAGTTAATTGGCTGCAACAAATTTGCTCCTTCATTTCATTCGACGACTCTTGAATTTGATAGTCGTGCAATGCAAGAAAAAAGTCAGAGAGCAGGATCTAGGGGAGCTATTAATGGGTATGCACCAGTGCTGTGGTGCCTATAATAATTAGATGCTCACAATTTCACCACAATCATGCACATTATACTGACATATTTACACTATGCAACCTAGTAGTCAACAAATTCAGAAAAAAACTAGTATTTCAGCTGGTGAAATATCCCACCTCTATCCCCTAAGCTCAAATGTCCCTGTAAAATTGATAAAGGATTGGTAGATGCTCACTCGGAGTGGTGTTTGAAAAGTAACACAACAGTTCATGACGAATTAGAGCATGCTCAATTGTCTCTTCTCATAAAATCACAATATTGCCTGTGCGTGGTTTATTTCGGGTGCAATTGTGGGGCACATAGGTATCACTCTAATTTCTTGTGCATTCGAAAGATAAAGCTTTGTTCTATCACCCCACAAAGCGGCTTTAGTGTCCGCGATGGGTAAATGCCTTACCTGGTGTGAAATTGGTGACCATATTTCTCGTTTCAGCCATTACCAAAGTGAGACATTCGTCCTTGGTGGCTGCTCACGAACTGCAAGCTCCGAAATAATTTTCCAGGGTACGGCCATAGGTGTCTACATCACTCCGAGCCATCTCTTTAGTGTAGGAAAGGTCTCCTGACGAGACTAGAAGGGCTCTAAGCAGCAAATTTCATTGAAATATTCACCATTCGGAGATAGGCGAAATCAACAGAAAACAAGCCCGCAGGTGCGGCGCCTTGGAGGCTACGATTCCCGCGAGAAAATGAAAATCGGTCTCTCAAGGGCCTTGGCGCACGGACTGCCCCTAGCAGTAGTTCGTACGTACACACTTCATAACCATATTTGACCCATTTCCCCGCTGCCCGGCATGCCCCTGCATGCAATAATTAGTACCAATAAAATAGGAGAGCACCTTTGTGTCATTATTGCAATTTTCGCTGTTTACTTTAGCTATCTTCTTTCTTTCTTTCTTTCTTTTTGCGCTGTTTTACCACCTTCTTACTGTATTTAATCCACTGTTCCTGTTCCTTTTCCCTTGCCTGTATTTCACCTGATGAGAAGGCTTGAAAGTATACTTGTGAAGACAAAAACTTTCAAGATGTTTGTAATGAGCCTGAAGTGTGTCCTTTTTATGAGTATTATCGCATTTTTGTCTCAGAGGAAACTGTAAAAATTTTAAAAAATAAATTTTTCAATTCTCCGATTTAATAGGAGAATTGAAAAATTTATAACATCCTATGCTTTTAAAGCGGGATTCACAGAAGCTTTTTTGCGATGCGACGCGATCTGCGATGGATGCGTGCGATGCGAACTCGCGAAATACCATTCACAGAAGAAGTCAGCGATGCGACAAATTCTTGCTGATTTGGGTACGTCACCACATACTACTGCCGTCACTAGGTCCCAAATCTCTTTTTCTCTGGCCTTGCCTTCTGCCCACACTAAAGCTGGTTTTTCTCGTCTTGGCTACATAGGTTCTGATCGGTGGAATATGCTGCCTTCCACTGTTCGCTCTTGTACAGATTATCGCCCATTTGTTCGTTCATGCTTAACCTTTCTAGGGGCTCCCGTAAGGGCCTGGTCAGACTGCGGCAAATCTTGGTTGCCTGACGAAAAAAGAACAGCGTCCAGAATTTGAATCGCGATCACACTACGGTTGCGTTTGGTTGGGCATTTTCGGAATGTAAATGACAACCATTCTGGAATGGGAATCGGCAAGAATCACCTGACCAAACTAACGCGCCAGAATCAACTAGGAATCACTTGACAAAACAATTCCATGATGTCGTTGTGGAACGGCGGCTGTCTTTTCTTTTACCCGACTCTAGTTTCCTTGAGAGAGTCATGGTACTTCTGAGGGCATGATTTGAGGCACTTGAACCTGTTGCTACATTGTTTGGCTCGTGGCAGCCATTATCATTTTTGATTCCGGAATGAGAATGCTCATTCCAGCATGTGAGGTGGAATTAGGCCTTGACGGATTATGCTAGCATAATTTTTCGCATAATTCCTACCAAAATCGAATAATCGCATAATTCGAGGCAAATTGCATACGAATCGCATAAAATTGGAATAATCCGCCTGTTCGCATCAAATTCCATACAGTTGTACATGTTCTACAAGTACAAGTACAAGTAGATGCACTAGGAAGTTGTGGGTTTACGACTCCCTTGGTAACATGTCCAGTCCACTACAATCAGTGATGGTCGTAGCTAGGTCGGACGGTGCGTTGACCCCGTTGAACTTTTGCTATTACAGTACAACGCCCTCTACAAAAAAAATCCCCTGTTATTTTGCACAGAACCATTATGCATTAGCAGCATATGTGAGCATAATGCGGCATAATATGCTAACTTTTAGCATAAAAATAGCATAATTCTGCAATTTTTTCAGCAATGCGAAAAGCATAATTTCACGAAAATATTAGCATAATCCGTCAAGGCCTATGCCACGGTGTGCGAGCCACCCAGGAGCCAAACAAATGCTTTTACATTTTTTCACATTTTCGTGCCCATTCTGTCCGTGCGCGGGACCCAAACCTAAAACAAGTCCAGAAGCAGCCATGGGTGGTGGGGTAGGGCCCCTCAACGTGGCCCTGGAATCTGTCACAACGGAACGAGTGGGCGTTCTCTCGCGGACTCCCACAGACCAAAGTCAATTTTTTAATTTTTTAGGTTTAGGGTGTGCTACGAGGTCGTACCTTTGATACAACATCCAGTGCTGGGACCTCCACAGCAAGCCATTTCCACAGCGCTGCACACCAAATCCAGGATGCCCTCAGAAACCGGCAAAGACTGCCACTCACGTTTCACTACTGCCTAGTACTGAATCCTACCTGACTTCTTGACACGACTCAAACTTGCCAAAGTCACTAAATCAACGTCAACTACAATAATCAAGCCACATATCTGCAACATCACGAGGGTGCTGGCAAAAGTCCTGCTGCACGGCGGCGGGCTTCGCCCGCCGCCGTGCAGCCCAATACGTGGTTTTTTAACGTGATTTTTTGGACTTTTTTGGACTTGGGGCAAAATTCTGCACACTTTCGCGTGTTTCCATAATACGACAAGTTGCGCACGGTCTGCTCACATTCAAATACAGTGCTGCCAACAAATGACAGCATGCAACAAAAAAATCTTTCCTTGCAAGGGCACATTTTCGGCCATAACTCTTGAACGACTGGTCAGATAGGGACACAATTTTCAGAGAATTTGCAGCTATTCATGCTCTTTCAACTGACGTAGCACTCAATATGAATTTACAAATTAGATTTTTCAGCGAATTTTTGGGTAGTCTGCCACCTTAATGCTGCAAAGGAGCACTCAACCTAGCATTAGCAACCAAAATAACTAGCATTGCCAAAAGCATTTTTGCCCTAAAAAACTAGCATTAGCCGCTGAGGCCTAAGTCTGACCAGGCCCTAAGAAGACCATAGGTCTGTGGGAAACACCCTAGTAAAATAAATAAAATAATAATAATGATATTCGCGCGGTTTGATACAACTTGTACAAATTTATAGGCAACTCTTGAACCTTTGTACAACTTTGCTGTAGAAAAGGTCAAAATCGTACGCCAAATCGCTTTTCGCATCGCATCGCATCGCAAAAGTTGAGCCAAGCTCAACTTCTGCGATGGCCTGCGATGGCCCTGTCACGGCTGTTAGCTGCACTTGGATCGCGGCAACTTAGTTTTCTGCACGTGAACCATGAAAAATCAATGCATGCTCATGCATGTTCATGCATAACCAGTCAGCTGGCCTGCTCGCCCACGCATTTGACAGGTAACAATTCCATCAAATTTGAGATATCGCTTCGTTCTAAGTCTCAAAACAGTTCTAAAGTCACCAAACCACGCTGGTAATCGATGGCTATTCAATGTTAACATCTTCAGGAAGACTTCAGCCGTTTCCCGAGAGTTTGGGCATCGTTGCCGTTATTTTTCACGGTGTTCTTCTTCCTCTTGTCTGGAGCTGCAATTGCATCCTGGAATTATTTGAAAGGTATTTCGTGCGGGCTGTGGGGGGTTCCAACAGGCATAAACTGACATCGCTATAGGATAACTGGTAACTTTCACCCTTCAAGGAGGTAGAGCAATGAGAATTTTTTTGTGGCGGTCGTCCAATTTTTGTGGCGGTCGTGGCTGCATTTGTGCACTTCCAAGGCTTTCATTCTGCCTGATACTACTCTCTACTGTATGGGAATCGTTGTTTAGGCACATGTAGCTGTCTTATTTGGTAGATCTGCTGTTTTCAATCACTTGGGACACTTTGTCTAGCCTATTTGTCTTTCGTTCGTGCCATCTATCAGTTTTGTGGGGTGCCTTGACCTGTATTTGTGAAGTTCTCGAGTAAAGACCCCAATTCTTGACTGGAGTCACGTCTTGAATTTGCTGGGTGAGCCCTCGTTCACGCAGTTGTACTTATCGTAATAGTCAATATCTGCTTGCTGGACGGACTAGCGGCTAGAATAGGGATGACCAAATACATGTAGTCCAAGTGTGTACTAGTACACGATTATTGTTTCCATCATCGTGAAATGAGCGTTGTGGAATTGCAGTCGTCTGCCTTTGACACTGAGGACATGAGGAGAGTTGATTGTTACTTCTGCTCAGCAATGAAGCGATCATCAGCTCTCTTTGTTCTAATTATTGAGAGGACATACAGGCATCGCTATCAAGTAAAGATTAGGCAAACCTCGCCAACCTCCAAAGAGAGTCGAAGATATTTTCTCCAAATGCAAAGACGATCTTTGTGAGTTTGTGACTTGCATTTGCGTGCATACATGAGCAAGTCACGGACCACGGCACGTGCGCGGTTACCATGCCATCTCGAACCGACGCCATCTTTCTAAGTTGCCGCTTCTTGACAGCCGTGCTGTTGCGGCAGTTGCGTGGGGTCCGCGATGGTCGCGATTTGGGGATTTCCCGGTTTCTGGGCCATCGCAGGCCATCGCAGAAGTATAAGGCTGTGTTTACATGAGAAATTTCAACCCGGGTCGAGTTCAGCCCGGGTTGAAAGTCTGTACGATAGACAAAAGAGGTGAGCGTTTACATGAAGACAGTTGACCCGGGTCAAATACTGATATGCCGCCAAAAGTCCACTTCTCCAGTCCTGTATGGTCACGTGAATCCGTTCGCGCGAAATTTGCATCTGCAGTGCCGTTCAAACCTGGCGCGAGATACGCACAGAAGTACGTTTGTACGAATTTCTTGACCCGGGTTGATTTCAACTCTCCCCTTGGGGGGAGGGTTGAAATCAACCCGGGGCGAAATTTCAACCCGGGTCAAGCGCAATGCGTCATGTAAACGCGCCATTCACTTTGTGCACATGGCGGGTTGAAATCTGACCCGGGTCGAACTCAACCCGGGTTGAAACGCTTCATGTAAACACAGCCTAAAGCGGGATTCACAGAAGCTTTTTTGCGATGCGACACGCGATGCGACAGCCGCGAAACCGGGAAATCCCCAAATCGCAACCATCGCGGACCCCACGCAACTGCCGCAACAGGGCCATCGCAGGCCATCGCAGAAGTTGAGCTTGGCTCAACTTTTGCGATGCGATGCGATGCGACAAGCGATTTGGTGTACGATTTTGACCTTTTCTACAGCAAAGTTGTACAAAGGTGCAAGAGTTGCCTTGAAATTTTTACAAGTTGTGTCAAACCGCGCGAATATCATGGTGACGTACTCAAATCAGCAAAACTTTGTCGCATCGCTGACTTCTTCTGTGAATGGTATTTCGCGAGTTCGCATCGCACGCATCCATCGCAGATCGCGTCGCATCGCGTGTCGCATCGCAAAAAAGCTTCTGTGAATCCCGCTTTAGTTGAGCTTGGCTCAACTTTTGCGATGCGATGCGACAAGCGATTTGGTGTACGATTTTGACCTTTTCTACAGCAAAGTTGTACAAAGGTGCAAGAGTTGCCTATAAATTTTTACAAGTTGTGTCAAACCGCGCGAATATCATGGTGACGTACCTAAATGATTAATCAGCAAAACTTTGTCGCATCGCTGACTTCTTCTGTGAATGGTACGAGTCTTTCGCGAGTTCGCATCGCACGCATCCATCGCAGATCGCGTCGCATCGCGTGTCGCATCGCAAAAAAGCTTCTGTGAATCCCGCTTTATGCTCTGGCTTCTAAGGGCCTGGTCAGACTGCGGCAAATTTTGGTTGCCTGACGAAAACAGAACAGCGTCCAGAATTTGAATCGCGATCACACTACACATGTGGGGAGAGTGAAAATTGAAACTTCATTTCGAGCGTCAAGTGGTAATCTCCACGAACGACGTCAAATTCCTTCACCTTGGGGATCGCCAACACCTTCAGTGCAATCCTTGCAACCATCCGTATGAGTTTTGTTGTTGTCCGTGGCCAATTAGCTCCTCGATATCGAGATGAAAAAATCAGTGATTATAAGCGTCAATGGCGTATCAGCGTCAAATCCTGTTTGGAGCGGAAAAGCGTGGTCCGTTCTTGCTTTTTTTTTGGAGCGTCAACTCTCGCTTTTGCCGCTCTGGCGGCAAGTTACTATGGAGATTCGGATTATAATCCTAGGATTATTTCGATTTTGCCGCAGTCTGACCAGGCCCTAAGGGCCTAGGCCAGGGTAGGACTAAAGCCAAGGGACAAGCCCAACTTTTTTTGCAGTTTTCTGTCATAAAAAAATAAACGTCACAGGCTGCTCTTCGCAGGTGTCCGCGTCGGAGCGGTCCGGGCGAGCGACCGCATCTCAGTGGGACACTTGTCCGTGGCCGTTGTACTGGAAATCTGTGGCAGAACCTTGCCATGCCAGAGGCTACACACACCCGGGTACCTATACCGGGATAGACAAATCCTTGGTGTTGCTCCTTTCATTTTTATTTGTTCTTGCTGAGAAAGAAACGTTGCTGCTTGGAAAGCTTTCTGTTCACTCCAGCGACTTTCCTCTAGTAACGTTGCTCGATGATAATGATCATAGCTCGTGATACCAATGGTGAAGAGAAGCTGGGTTTCTTGCCATTTTCAACTTCCTGGCTCTGAAAATATAGCTTGAACAAATAAGAGCTCCAAGTATTTTAGTTTTAGATTTCGATGTGCCAGACCTATCGTTACGAGATGCAGAGATGAGGAGCAAGGGAGGCGTTGGATTAATGCCAATAATGGTGTTTATGGCCCAGACAACGCCAGCGATTTTCACTTGTCAAGAGGACAGTCAAGTTGGAGCAGGCAGATGACAGATTATTTGAGCATTTATAGCGGAGTGGGTGGTTTGCTAAAGAGAATCGTCTCAGTACCTCATGGTTACTAGTATCTGACAAATGCCTCTTATTGCTAGTCTGCATTAGAGCATAGCAGAATTGATCATGTCACAAGTAGTGTCAAGACTTGATGTCCTACGATTATACTCAGATCATGTTGTAACTTCATGGGAATATCCGTCCTGCCACTTTACGCTTTCCCAAAATTGCCTGCAGGAGTCACATGCCTGTGCAAGGGACAATGCGTTTGCATTGCTTACGGATGCAAGCGGATGGAGTGTAGACCAGATGAGAAAAAGTGATCCGGATATTCAACTAGCTTGGACCGCCATTATAAATTTGCCTGATGCCTGGACTATCTGAACATTGCTCCAAACCAATCCACAAACCAATCGCCCATTCATCAGCTATCGAACCTTTCATCAAAACATAATGCAGTGCATGCCTACTACTACTCAAACGAGATCAACGGATGCCACATGCCACACAGATACAACGTGGAGGCTCAGTATTTTCAAGACCCCGTGCAGTCTAGACAACTAGAACAACGAGGTTTGCACCTAATGTCCCTCGATTTGCTTGCCGTATTTAGTTCCTTGCAATTGAAGCAAGCCGTATCCGAGGAGGTCACTGAGTTTGCAGTGTCGTCGTCGCGTGTATGTTGCCGTGGTGCTCTCTACCCTCCTGTACGGCGCGGAGACCTGGACAACGAAGGCTCCGGACCTACGACACCTCAACCTTTTCCACCATCAATGTCTCAGAGCTATCGTTGGAGTGTCGCGACGGCAGCAATGGGAGACCCACGCAACGTCCTCAGCCCTTGCAAAGACCCTTGGAGTGCCTGAGGACATTGGTCACATCATACGGGAATGACGTTTGCGCTGGCTTGGACACGTGGCACGGAGGGAAGATCACCGGTTGCCGAAGTGTGTTCTCTTCGGTGAACAGCCTGCCCCGCGCCCCGCACGTGATCCACGCAAGAGTATGTATATGTTATGTGCCACACCAATTTCGCTATCTGTATAATATTATGCAGCACAGTGGCAGGCATAGAGAGAGAGAGACGTTTTAATGTCTCTGATGTGAATTCTTCACTACTACATAATCTACATCGTACTTGTATGATCGAGCGTATGAGTGTGTGTACTTGCATGATCGAGCGTACAAGTGTGTGTGTGTGTGGGTGTGCATTTGCAGATTTGGTGCTTCTCTTGCGACGGGCGTATACATGGTGTGTGTGGGTGCATCCGTGAATGCCCCACGTGTGGGTAAATATACAGTCATGTACGTGTTCTGTGCCATTCAATTTCACTAACTGTATATGCAGCACAGTGGCAGGCATAGAGAGAGAGAGAGAGAGAGAGAGAAAGAGAGATACGTTTTAATAATGTGTCTGAGGTGAATTCTTCACTACTACATGTACTTGTATGATCGAGCGTACGGATGTGTGTGCGTGTGAATGTCCCACGCATAGCCACGTGCGCGGTGCCACACAATTTCATTATGTGTAGAACAGCGGCTGGTAGAGAGATAGAGACAGAAAGACAGAAACGGAGGGATGCTGCGCATAAAGAGCGACAGACAGAGACACAGACTCAGAGAGAAAGAGACAGAGACAAAGCACAGACTGAGGAGAAAACAGACAGAGACAGACAATCAGACACAGAAAGATCGAGACACAATTAGAGGGACGCACATAATGAATGACAAAAGGAGAGACAGACACAAAGACTCAGAGAGCCAGAGACAGAGGGTCCTTAGGGAGAGACAGAGAGAAAAAAAACTGAGAAAGGGAGAGGCAGATCGAGAAGGAAGAAGACACAGAGACTGAGAGAGGGACAAAGAGAGACAGAAGAAGAGAAGCAAACGGAGAAACAGCGACATAGGTACAGGGCCAAGAAATCAGACAAACATAGAGAGACAAGCAGAGACAGACCAAGACAGGGAGACAGCTGGAGAGTTACACAGACAAACACAGATAGGCAGACAGAAAGGCCGAGACGAAGATTCAGAGAAACACAGAGACAGACAGACAGAGAGAGAGAGAGAGAGAGAGAGAGAAAGAGAGAGAGAAGAAGAAAAAGAAGAAGAGAAGAGAGAGAGACACGCGCACACGCACACACACACACACACACAGAAACAGAGAGAGAAAACTGAGAAAGAGACAGAGAAAAGTGACCGAGTGAGGGACAAAGAGAAACACACAGAGAAAGACTGAAGAAGAGAAGCAGACAGAGAAACAGAGACAGACAGATGGAGACAGAGAAACAGAAAGGAAGACAGACAGACAGACAGACAGACAGATGGACAGACAGACAGATAGGGACAGGCACACGGACAGAACGAGATAGGCAGACAGCTAGAGAATGACAAAGACAGGCATACAGAAAAACCAAAACACAGACAGAGACACATAGACACAGAGAGAAAGAGGGGCAGACAGATAGATAGATTAATAGAATAGAGAGACTGACAGACAGAGAAACATGTGGAGACACACAGATACGAGAGATTTCGTTCGTTGGATTTCTAATACTGAAGTAGTATAATACAAGTAGGTAGCAGCATAATGCACACAGATCTAGAGTGCTGAGAGTTGTCGAATGCGGCGAAAGCAGAGTGTAGTAGACACTACTGTACAGGAGTGAAGCAAAGCTGATTTGTTGTAATGCTGCCTGACTGCTTGCCTGTGTGCAATAATGAGGTGAACTCATAAAACAGTGAGCCGAAAAAAATACGATTAAAAAGCCGATTCACAAACCAGGTAAAGACAGGAAGAGAAGGAAAGATATGTGCGCATATACCCTGCACCCGTGCACGCACACACACACACACACACACACACACACAGAAGGGAGTTGATAGGTGGAGAATTGCGAAAACAGGCACCCAGTGTGCCCTCAAGGAGATAAAGAGATAGAGATAGATAGAGAGATATTTTTGGCACAGTATATTCGGCCCTGGTTTAAATATGGCTTTGGAATTTATTTTTCATTGCAATCAGGTTCGGCCTCATTTCTCTGTGCTGTGCTAATGAGTCCAAAAAGGACGAAACAGTTCTGGCCCCAGATTGGATAGATAGATATAGCTGAAGATAGAGAGAGAGAGGGAAAGAGAGAGAGAGACATAGGCAACTGTCTTGGTCGTTATCATCCGATGTATTCCGTGTGGCGTAGACCAGGTGTGCATTGAGAATCCTTTCACAAGGCATCGCAATAATTATAATTACGGAATTGGGCAGTAATGCGGTGCTAGTCTTGATATGTTTCACTCAGGTCATGTCTGATATCGTTGGCATAAGAGAAAATCAGTGGGTGTACATCCACTGCACTTGCAAACTTGCGTGTCTCTCTTGCGACGAATGCACATGGTACTTGGTGTCTGTGTCAATTGGCTCATTCTGTGGGCGAGTGGTCACTGCCTGAGTTCAATGTCGGAAAAGGTAAGTAGCTCTAGAGTGCAGTATAGAGAAAATTATGCCAAATACGCGGTCATTAGGAGAGACTATACCAGCAACTTCGACTCATGTACTTCAATATCTAATTGGATCTGTATAGAAGACGCTGCTCAGTGGTATTGGAGTTATGGTTGATCAACAGCGTATCTTTTAGGTACATGTGGCATCCATTGGTCTTGTGTGAGTGACACTAGGCATGCAACCGGACAACGTTGGTGAAAGGTTTCATTACCAAAGAACTTGATTGGTTTGCCATTTAGCTTCGCGGCTTCCTGTGTGTCGTCACATCGTTTCCGTGGACTGGTTTAGATTCTTGCCCACGTTTCCAGGAGTCCAGCCAATTATTAGCAGCCGAAGCTATTTGAATAGCCAGATTATGTCTTCTTATCTGCTCTGCACTCCATCCGCTTGCATCAGTAAGCAATGCAAACACGTTGTCCCCTGCACAGGCACGTGACTTCTGCAGGGAATTCCAGGAGAGCGTAAAGTGGCAGGACGAATTACCGTGAAGTTGCCACATGATCCGAGTACAATCGTAGCACATCAAGTCTTGACACTACTAGTACTTGTGACTGGATCAATTCTGCTATGCTCTAATGCAGACTAGCAATAAGAGGCATTTGTCAGATACTAGTAACCATGAGGTACTGAGATGATTCTCTTCGGCAAGCCACCCACTCTGCAAAAAAATGCGCCAAAATTAATAATCTGTCATCTGCCTGCTCCAACTTGACTGTCCTCCTGACAAGTGAAAACCGCTGGCGTTGTCCGGCCATAAACACGATTATTGGCATCAATCCAACGCACTAATCCAACGCCTTCGTTGCTCCTCATCTCTGCAGCTCATACCAATAGGTCTGGCACGTCGAAAAACTAAAATACTCGGAGCTACAAGCTACATTTTCAGAGACAGGGAGTTGCAAATGGCAAGAAACCCAGCTTCCCTTCACCTTTGGCATCACGAGCAATGACCATTTATCAGCCAGCAATGTTTTACTAGAGCAAAGGCGCTGGCGGGAACAGAAACAGCAACGTTTCTTTCTCAGCAAAAACAAATAAAAAGGAAAGGAACAAAAAAGGATCAACACCAGGGATTCGTCCATACCCGGTACCCAGGCCAGGTGTGTACTACCCCTGGAAAGGCTCTCCCACAGATTGCAGTACAAAAGCCACGGCCAAGTGTCCCACTGAGGTGCGGTCGCTTGCCCGGACCGCTGGGACGCGGACACCTACGAAGAGCAGCCTGTGACGTTTATTTTTTATGACAGAAAATCCGCAAAAAAAGTTGGGCTTGTCCCTTTAGCCTTTCGCGGCTACTACGGCTGTCTAAGCGCAAGGAGAGCTACAGCAAAGTCGTTTGCTGGATGCGCTGCTGCTTGGCTTTCTCTCTTGCTAGGTCTGCGATCCGGTGCGTTCGAGGATCACGTTCCGTTCGCCGCCGTCACATCAACCTTGTGCCTGTCGACCTCGTCCAGGCTGAGACTCGCCTTGCTAGGCACATTCACAGCCATTTTAGCTCCCTCCTTATTGGACTGTTTTCACAACCATTGTAGCTTCCTCCGTATAAGGCTGTGTTTACATGAAGCGTTTCAACCCGGGTTGAGTTCGACCCGGGTCAGATTTCAACCCGCCATGTGCACAAAGTGAATGGCGCGTTTACATGACGCATGAGGTATATTATGTATATACATGTAGCAATAAAAACTGCTTTATGGCAGTTTTCTAAAAAAAGTTATTGTATTCTAGTCCATGGACCCCGTCTAAAAAGTAAGAAATTAACGAAATGTGATAGCCGAAAATTAAAATTTCACACAAAACCTCACAATAATCACAACACTTGATGAGGAGTGGAACACGAACGATAGAACAAATACAGACGGTCGTGCGCTAAATTCTGTTTTCAATGATCTTGGCTTGAGTCTGGTGTCAAAGAATTGTGGCACTCGACCGTCCAGCCATTCGAATCCAGCACTAGATTTGGTATTATCAAATGCACCTGATGTCTTTGACAATTGCATTGTGGGGATGCCACTGACGGACCACTGCCCTGTCATATGCTCCGCATCCTGGTCAGCACTGTCTGCAATCTATCGCTCAGTATCAGGAGCAACCAAGGGTCAGACTAGGGAGAACACCACAGAGAAACGAACAATCAATTTCAACAAGTTGCGCACAATACTCAGTACTATGCACTTGGAAGAGTGTATACTTGGGGAGGACGTGCACATTGACTACAGATGCATGGCACTGTGCTCATCGTTAGATCAAGCCATCGCACGGTCCACCCTCGTGACTAACAAAACCTTCCGTGTGAATACACAGCCTTGGTTCACTTCCTCGCATAGAAAAAACCGTCAACGAGTCTCACGCCTGTACAAACTTCACCGCCGAGACCTACACAATCCGACGCTTAAAGCAGCATACATTCTCTGCAGAAACGAGTACCGCAACACCATACGGAAAGCTCGAGACTCGTATTTGTCTACACTGGGGACATCGAGGCTAAGCAAAGGCAGAGCAGGCGGCTACTCGTGGTGGAAAAGAGCAAAGAAGATATGCAACATTGGCAGTAAGCCGCGTGGAATACAACTTCTCGCGGATGATGACGGCACCCACACATCTAGCAAAGCCAAAGCTGAAATCCTTTGTGAATTCTTCAGGAAGCAATGCACCGCAGATTCCCCAAATCAGCAACCAAGTCGTTGTCCATCATCCAGCACCATTGATGACCAAGAGCCATTTTCGTTCACAAAAATCAAATCCACAGATGTCTATGAAGCTGCAAGAACATTGTCTGTGCACAAATCATCTGCTGACAGTTACCTATCAAATGCCGTCCTCAGCCGCTGTGCAGACATCCTGTGTGTACCTCTGGCTAAACTATTCAACTACAGTCTTGAGCAAGGCGAGTTCCCTTCCGCTTGGAAGATGGCCACGATTATCCCAGTGTACAAGGAGAAAGGTTGCCCAACTCACCCTACGAACTACCGCCCAATATCCCTCCTCCCCTGTATAGCAAAACTCTTTGAAAAAATAGTAGCGAAACAACTCCAGGCTTACCTAACAATAAAACAGAAGATATGCAGTCAACAATACGCGTACGTGAAGGAGAAGTCTGCGACAGACCAGCTTATTATACTTACCCAGCAAATGGCCGACTACATTGATGAGCGTCTGAACTTCGACCTGGTCTCGCTAGATTTCTGCAAGGCATTTGACAGAGTAAGCCACTCAACTCTCCTCCGTCAAGTCAGCAACTTCTCGGACCATAAAGTCACTGCCTGGACTAAGAGTTATTTGCAGGATCGAAGCATAGCCGTGAAGATTGAGTCATGCATGTCAATGCCCAAAGTCACCAACTGTGGTGTTCCCCAGGGATCGCATCTGTCTCCTCTACTGTTCGTGATCTACATTAATGACCTACCAGAAGCCATACATCATTCGCACACCTTCTTGTTTGCGGATGATGTCACTCTACTTTTGCCGTACAAAGGCTCTCTGTCAAGTCCTGGTATCCAAGCGGACATTCATGCATGTCAAAACTGGGCCAGGGAAAGAGGCGGAGAGTTTTCGCCCTCAAAAACTTCTATTTTAAGCTTCCGTTATAAGCCAGCGGCAGCATCGTCACCAGCACCAACATCTGCCACCTACACTATGGAGGGTCTACCTCTTCCCAGTATTGACATCCTCAAACATCTGGGAGTTCGCTTCAGTGCAGACCTAAACTTCCGTCAACACTACCTTGACATCAGTCGCAAATTCAAGCAGAGAGTAAGCCTACTTTGTCACATGGCACATCGTCTTACACCGCAGGCCATGATGCTCCTCTACAAGTGCTATGTTAGACCTGTGATTGAGTATAGCGTCGTAGTGTGGTCCTTTCGTCTTCGTTCAAGCGACTTGACTGAGCTGGATAGAGTGACAGTCCAGGCCAGGTTTGCAAGATCCTACCTTAGGAAACGCAAAATCCAAATCGACTTTAATACACCCAAGCAGGATCTTAATAAAAAAGCTAACATTGAATCCCTTCTTTACCGCAGGCAGTTTTTAAGCTTGGTTACCATGCACAAATTTATTTTCAAGTATCGACGTTGCCTAGCTTCATTCCATTTCAATATCACGCAGAGTGCGAGACGCCCTAACAAAATTATTCTCCCTAAAGCAAAGACCACATCAAAATCGTTGTTTCTCTTCCAAACCTCCCTCTTATGGAACTGCCTCCCACCAAGACTAACTGCAGAACCATCCATTATTGTTTTCAAGAATGAGCTTCGCAAACTCACTTGCAAACATAGTGCTTTGCTCTCCGGTATGCCTACGCCATGTACATAACCCCCCCCCCCCCCCCCCCCCGTGTGCTCCCCAACGCATTCACGCTGCACAACTTTTCACTACTTTCACTTTAGCTCATACGTGTACATGTACATCCTTCAAAGCGGTGAACCCCTTGATAGGCGACAAGCCTCTGGGTCATCCTAATAAAGATATTATTATTATTACTTGAAATGCTGCTTTCAACACTTGTACTGCACCAACAATTGGCAACATACATGTCATGCATGCATAGGAAAGAGGATCACGAGGGGAAAAGGTCTTCTACACGTAGCTTTTCATTCTGTGTGTGATTTTTGTGAGGTTTTGTGTGAAATTATAATTTTCGGCTATCACATTTCGTTAATTTCTTACTTTTTAGACGGGGTCCATGGACTAGAACACAATAACTTTTTTTAGAAAACTGCCATAAAGCAGTTTTTATTGCTATAATTTCTTTTGTTTTTTTCTGTCACCAATCAATGGAATGCCCTATATCAAGAGTACATAACCCCCCTACTCTTGCCTATATTATCAGGGAGTCGTAAAGGTATTTACGACTCCCTGGCCTATATCAATACGTAAATTTAAACTAAATGATGGCCTTCACATCATATCAATACCGTATTATACGCATTGATGTGCAAGCTTTTTCTTGCAGAAAATGGCATAATCAAGAGTCTTATCGAACTGAAGAATGCAGCAAGGGTTCCTCGGATTCTCTTGATTTCGGAACAAATTTCCTTCACTTTCACCCTCTCAGTCTCTTCCCCGTGTGCCCTCCATGCATGCACAATGGAGCTTGCATTTCAAATGTTGTTTTTACTTTGGCAGTGCGTTCGATAACGTTAGGACAGTCTAAGTTAGGTGTTCTTCTCTTCAGGCTTATTGGGCCTGTAAAAATTCTAAAAAATAGCTTCCAAAATGTAATGCTAAACGCAGGTCCCTATGATTATGAATACGGTTCTGCTGAGCAATGATGTTTGCACCAATCTACACTCTATGCTGTCACAGCACCCACAACTGATCCTCTCTCTCTCTCTCTGATCACTTTGATAAAGCTAATCTTTAAATCGCTGTTGCACAGGATCTCAAGTGCGAAGAAGCGATGAATCGATACATGGCATTGTGAATAAAAGAAGAACAAATTCACAGTGCACGTGAGACTCGGTTAGAAAGACTGCGTTTCCGCGTCCGTAAGAACGCCACACGTACACCCCGGGGATCATGATCAAGAAAATATGTCGTGAAAATGACTGAAAAAAACTGAAAATATTTTTCGGTATTTGTACGGAAAATCACTCCTTGTTCGCGCTACAGAATTTGGGCAAATGGTACAGAAAATCGATACATGGCAGTGTGAATAAGAAGAAAAAATTCACAGTGCACGTGAGACTCGGTTAGAAAGACTGAGTTTCTGCATTCGTAAGAACGTCACACCCCGGGGATCATGATAAAGAAAATATAGGTCGTCAAAATGACTGAAAGAACCAAAAAAGTATTTGATCTTCCAGCCCGCTTAGCCTGGCACTACCATACTAGCAGTGCTGCCAAGTACCAGCCCTCCATATTTTTCTGTATTTGTACGGAAAATCACTCCTTGTCCGCACTACAGAATTTGAGCAAATGGTATAGAAAATCGAAGAGGATCAATCAGCTGTGTAGAAGCATTGCAAGTGTAAGCTGAGCGATGAATAGTCTTGTACCAAAGTGAGTGCATGCCGTACCACGACAACATGTACATGTAGCACAAAAAATAATGTCGTGAGTGCAAGTATGCATGCAATGTACATGGCAGTACGCAAAACACTGCAAGATACGGAAAATCAGAAGTCTGAGTACGTAAAACAGACTCAATTGGTGGGCAGCTCTGTACTGGCCTGTACGGAGGGAGTGAATCTCAATGTGTGCAATGCATGGACTTCGGCCGACAGTGAAAACTATGCAAGTCATGTAGGTTTGCAGGATGAACGTGAGTCCTTTTAGACAAGCGCCTTAGTGAAGTAGCCCACCGAAAGAAGAATACTTGACACCGCAAAGTGGAGTCTGCGCATTCGACTGTGAGGGGGTAAAATTAGCTATGACTGATTCTGCATGTGTGTCACATTACACTAGCAGATAGGCACACGTGTCAGTGTCTGAATATGTCATGTACCAGGTAATATTGTTGCCAGGATTTCACGGTGAGAGTCAGACTTGGATATGGTATCAATCAGGGGTGAAACGATTACACTTTTCAACTATCGGTTAACCTACCCTTGTACAGTCAGACCTCGCTTATCCGGTCCTCGTTTATCCGGATCCCTCGCCATCCGGAAGAAAATCGTTGGTTACCGATTTACAGCATATGTCATGTACACATACAGTGTGCGTGTCAGATTATCCGGTTCCCTCGCCTATCCGGATATTTTTCTGGAAGACGGATGTGTGCGGTTATGCGAGGTCTGACTGTATCGATTATGATATTGATTACTGCGTCCTAGAAAAGGACAAAGTACAGTATCTAGTAGTGCTGTACATGACATCTTTTGATTATTGCAGGCGTTTCTTTTTTTTAGAATCGCGTAATCGAAACAGACAGCGTAATCGAAATCGTTTCCTTGTAATGATCGATTAGACGGATAACCGATATAATCTTTTCGGCCCTAGTATCAATAGATTATCAATATCATACATCACCACCCAAAGTATAATAGCCGAAGGGCCCGTTTGTGTGGTGGTGTATGATTTCGTGAGCAAGATGAAGTGGCTACAGATGTGTTTTATTTAACACCCTAAGAAAAGATCATCAATACTGGGGAAAGTGATTCTGGTAGCATGTTGTATCCAGTATGGCATGACAGAGACTCCCTCGATTTAGGCTAAGGCCTGTGGAGAATCCATGAATCCATAAATACAATACATACAGGCATCGCAACCTTCGGATTACATGCACTTTTGCTTGCCTCCTGGAGTGTGGTTGTACCTTGGTTCAGTAGACTTTGTTTTTCGAATTCGTTTCTATAACATTAGGTTTCTTTGTGTTGCTGCTATGTCTTTTCATGTGTTTTACAGGATTGCCATCTGTTGATGAATACCACTCTGAGGCACTCTTACGAGCGAAGGTGTTTGAGAATCCATGTCGGAATGATGGTCGTGTTGGCCTAAAGGTGCATTACATTGCCGCTGCTCGCCACCTCCACCCTGGAACATGTTCAATTTCTGTTTCTCGTATGGAAGGACCGAACAGGTTGTTTTCCTGCCTCAGTGGACCACTCAAGACTGAACAGCACTGATGGAAGAAGATTTGCCGTGAATCTCGTTCACATAATCAGCCTGTTAAAGGTGCATTACATTGCCGATGCTCGCCACCTCCACCCTGGAACATGTTCAATTTCTGTTTCTCGTATGGAAGGACCGAACAGGTTGTTTTCCTGCCTCAGTGGACCACTCAAGACTGAACAGCACTGATGGAAGAAGATTTGCCGTGAATCTCGTTCACATAATCAGCCTGTTTAATTGCTGTACTGAGGTGACTGCTTCATAACAATGACCATGCAGCATTAATTTTTGCATAGTACTTTAGTGCCCCTAAAATAATAATTGGAGAATATCGAATTTCTCTGCTCGCATTGTGATTCTTTTGTGAATAAACATCACTACTCTTTTTGAGTAGCATAGCAATGGCAGAGTTCGTTTGATGTATGACAAAAATGGAGCTGCTTTTTAAACCTGTACTGTATAATCAGTACCGCCGGAAGCAGTTTTTGATTGGTCCGGTAGTTTCATGGCCTTTTATACTTTGTGTGTGATATGGCGGGTACACACGTCCTCCACAGCAGGAAACATTTGTTGGTGGCCAACAAGTTGGTCCGGTGATAACCTGACCAACCAGACCGGTTCCGGTGGGCCTGATAATTGTGGGGTTCATGAGCAGCTCAAGTACTTAGCATGGTTTTGGACATGTCCTCAGTTGAAACCGACTTCACCCAAGCGTTCTCTGAGGGGACCGAGGTCTACTCTATCAGTTCATGTATTCTGTGAAGTGCCCTGTCCATTCGTGGGGACCTTAAGTCCTTGTCTGATTTTTCCGCATCAATTGAACGTTGTACATGTGCATGTAGTGAAAGCCACATGCAAAAGGCTGTTCCATGGCACCATGCCACCAAGCTCTGGGTCCATTGGCTGAAAATATTCTTCGGCACAGTAAAGTCGTGTGCCCAAGAGCGTGGAATACTAAGAACATGATTAACACCACAGCCCAAAATTAAGAATTGCTGTGCTGGGTTTGTGCTGTTGTAAAACATGGGGATTGTTATTGATTGTCATGTTGTACATGTATTTGAGCTTTACCACTACATACACGTCTGTCTACTTCAAGAAGTATACACAATACTCAATCTGCGGACAGCATGCTGTTTCGCTCATCAATGCAGCACAGAGAAAATGAGGCAGATGAATGTCCTGCTAGAGAGCATCGAATATAGGTATAGAATCATGCCTTGCAGATCTCGTTACGGCCCCTTCGATGCATGCATGTTTGAACATTAGATGGCTGTGTAGCTTCAGTTATCTCAGAATATTTATTTATCCAGCAGCAACAACGTTGGGTACCGATTAACTGACACACAACTATTCACTATAATGAGTATGCGTTGGAACACTTTACCCCGAGTCATACTATAGCAGTGAATGCCATGCATGGGTTTACCTCACAAACTGAATTTCATAATTTGACATCCAAATCACAGAAGAGTGAGTGGTGTTCCAAACTCACTCCATGTCCTGCGAGCCACAGTAGAATACTTAAATAAAATACTTCTTATAGCACGTTCTTAGAAACAAATCGTATAGGTTTGAGGCTGTCAACCCAGAAATTTGTGATTTCACAGCCATAGATGTTACCAGTCAGGTCACTGTATACAGTAGGTATGCAGAAGAAAATACTAGTAACTCTTTGTGGAAGAGCTGTGCCAAAATGTGTACAGTACAGTAAATTAATAAAAAGTGAGAAAAGCAGTGACAAGGCTGTGCATGATGTAGATCCACCAGTAAGTACAGTGCACCAGTGAAACTGTTGGTGTAGTACCGGTATACCACTATAATGATGGCATGGCCCATGCCACTACAATCAAGAGTACATAACCCTGGGGGTTATGTACTCTTGCTACAATCTATTTGCAGTGGGCCGCAGTAGGCCAGTGCAACAGAAAGCAATTCAGTAGCTGTGTGCAATGTGAACATCTATGACATGCAAGTAAACTGCCATACAGCACAATCGATTACTCTCAGCCCACATAAGTACAATGTAGGCCAAACAGTAGTATAGATACATAGAGCACACTCTGCATCATACATAGTCAGCACCAAATCTATATTGTCGATGTACTTTGCAATGATGAAATGATGGCAAGCGTGCTTGATTCATCATAATACTGCCTTGAACTTGGTTGGAAGTTAGTTGTAAGTTCAGTGGTCGAGGTAAGCAGAGCTGCTCCAGCTTTCAGAATCCTGCATAAAAAAGGCAGGAAGCAAACCATTGCCTTTGGGTTATCCGTCATAATAATAATAATAATAATAATAATAATAATAAATGTTGGGGTTCTTTGTGTGGATGTATACAGCTTCCAAAACATTCAGCAATCTAGCACTGCGTACACGTGACACAATCGAAAAACAATCATCTGAATACACAGCACGACAATCAGGATGCTCAAACAAATGACTAGCAATGGACGACTCATACTTATCAGAACTAACACCAGAACAATCAGCATGTGCGGTGGACACATCCGATTTCACATGGCTAGTCGAGTGAATAACGAGAGAGCTTTGAAGCTCAGGGCCCTGCGCACGGCTGTTAGCTGCACTTGGATCGCGGCAACTTAGTTTTCTGCACGTGAACCATGAAAAATCAATGCATGCTCATGCATCTTCATGCATAACCAGTCAGCTGGCCTGCTCGCCCACGCATTTGACAGGTAACAATTCCATCAAATTTGAGATATCGCTTCGTTCTAAGTCTCAAAACAGTTCTAAAGTCACCAAACCACGCTGGTAATCGATGGCTATTCAATGTTAACATCTTCAGGAAGACTTCAGCCGTTTCCCGAGAGTTTGGGCATCGTTGCCGTTATTTTTCACGTGTTCTTCTTCCTCCTGTCTGGAGCTGCAATTGCATCCTGGAATTATTTGAAAGGTATTTCGTGCGGGCTGTGGGGGGTTCCAACAGGCATAAACTGACATCGCTATAGGATAACTGGTAACTTTCACCGTTCAAGGAGGTAGAGCAATGAGAATTTTTTTGTGGCGGTCGTCCAATTTTTGTGGCGGTCGTGGCTGTATTTGTGCACTTCCAAGGCTTTCATTCTGCCTGATACTACTCTGTACTGTATGGGAATCGTTGTTTAGGCACATGTAGCTGTCTTATTTGGTAGATCTGCTGTTTTCAATCACTTGGGACACTTTGTCTAGCCTATTTGTCTTTCGTTCGTGCCATCTATCAGTTTTGTGGGGTGCCTTGACCTGTATTTGTGAAGTTCTCGAGTAAAGACCCTAATTCTTGACTGGAGTCACGTCTTGAATTGAATTTGCTGGGTGAGCCCACGTTCACGCAGTTGTACTTATCGTAATAGTCAATATCTGCTTGCTGGACGGACTAGCGGCTAGAATAGGGATGACCAAATGGTCCAAGTGTGTACTAGTACACGATTATTGTTTCCATCATCGTGAAATGAGCGTTGTGGAATTGTAGTCGTCTGCCTTTGGCACTGAGGACATGAGGAGAGTTGATTGTTACTTCTGCTCAGCAATGAAGCGATCATCAGCTCTCTTTGTTCTAATTATTGAGAGGACATACCGGCATCGCAATCAAGTAAAGATTAGGCAAACCTCGCCAACCTCCAAAGAGAGTCGAAGATATTTTCTCCAAATGCAAAGACGATCTTTGTGAGTTTGTGACTTGCATTTGCGTGCATACATGAGCAAGTCACGGACCACGGCACGTGCGCGGTTACCATGCCATCTCGAACCGACGCCATCTTTCTAAGTTGCCGCTTCTTGACAGCCGTGTGCGTGCGCTATGCTTGTTGCCTAGCTCATCGTGCATGTTGTTAGAACTGATGAAAATGCTTTTTCCTTTGATTAGCTACATCATTGTATTGCAAAAACGTTTCAATGAGATACTGAAGTAACGCCTTCTGCATAGCTGACCCTGCCGATCACGGGCGTTCTGAAGTGGACGGGATGTCTGTCCTGACGTTTCCTGGGACCGGCGCTGACTCTGCCGATCACCATGATCACGGGCGTTCTTCTTCTTATCATTACTATACTGACGGCAACTAACATCCATTCTGATTGCATTTACTCGTCTCCCTACTTCGTATTTTTTTCCAGAAAATCTCCCCATACAGCAGGGAGTCGTTTAAATATTATGACTCCCTGCTATACATCTACATGACTGTATATACGTTATAATTATTATGGTATCGGCGTACATGCGATTCCCGGGCTGGTCGACAGGCGGCCCAGCCAGCCTGCTAGTGGGATCTCGGCCTCGCACACAAATCCACACAAAATGTTACTGCACTGAATGCATTCCCCCGATACACTTCGCATATATACTCATTCCCTTCATGGTACCGTACTCTTGATGGTACGGGACAGGTACGGGATAGCGCCAGACATGTCGATGGCACAAACAAACAAAAATATTGTGGCCAGCTGTCTTTGCTGGTACGGTACAGTACGGGACAGATACGGGATAGCGCCAGGCGTGACACAAACAAACAAACACACAAACAAACACCAAATTAAAGCTGTGTGGACCCTGGCTAGCGCCAGACGTTACTGAAGTAACGTCTTCTGCATAGCTACGGGAATAAATGTAGCAAGCTGACGTATTACCTGTCAAGTCTGCAGTGCGCTCTATAAGTAGGGGAGAAAAAATTCCTTCGATATCTCTCCGAAGATGTAGCATACGTTTGGTGTTTTCGCTGACGTTATCGGTCGCTTCCATCATGGTGGCTCTGAGGGAAGCGGTTTGCTCTTGTAATGTTGATGAATCTACCTTATTCTCTAAGGCATTGCGAACGTGCTCCACCATTGCGCCGCGCGTTACAGCGCAAGTAACGCTCCTCACGTCATCACCCATAAAACATACAGCGTTGTAGTCCATGTTGAGTCGTGCATCCATAGAAATTGAACCATCTCTGCGGATGGCATTTTCTTTCAAGTCTGCCAACTCTTTGGCTAGGTCTTCAGCTGTTGCAGGATCCCAGGGGGACATGTATGCGCTTTGCGTTTGATTTTTCCACATGAGCGCCATTCTTGATTCCGCCGGCTGTGATCGTTGGTACATCAGTTTGATAGCAGTATTTATTTTTTAAGCTATGATTCTGTCCCTCGCTCTTTGCAGCGCCTGCTCCGCTCTAAGATAGTCTTGCTGCAACTTCATATTCCCAGGAGATCTTTCGTGCGCCTTCTTTGCTCTGACATAGACTTGATACAGCTTCTTTATCTTAGGGGACAACCATCGACCCTCATGCTTTTTCCGATGTCCAAAGACTTTTTTCAGTTTATCGATGATCTCCGGTGCATTCTCAATAAGTTTCATGCCTATCTCAAGACCTGCTTCGGCTCCTTCGCCGCCCCCATACTGCAGTCGTCTGCGACGCCCCCGTCGTCCAGCCATCTTTACAACAGGAACACGTCTGTCGATAGTAGTAGGATTAAATATTTTTATTCGAATACGCCCGTAGAATGTTTAGACTTTCTCATCCCTTACATACTACCCCCATACGCGCTCATGTCGGGGCATGTCTTTGATTCGTCTCGACACGTAGCCGCTGGCTGCTGGCTGCCCCCGGCTGGCCCCGGCTGCCCGGACGTGCCTTCGGCACGGAGCTCGTGCATAAATTTAAAGGTGCTGAACTACGATAAAGCCATGCACGTCCACCCGAACCTGTTCAACATAGGGTACTTGCAGCTACCCACTACGTTAAAGGGAAACTGAACGCCAAAAATAAGTATGGCTTATCCGAAGGAGAATTGGGCACTGATTCCGATGAGCTATGTCTCGAGCCGATCAGAGAAGAGGAACTGTGTCAAATTTCATAAATAACACCTCCCATATTTGGAAATTGGCCTTGATGACGTGCGTACTGCTTAGCTGTCACCATGCTGTGCATGTTCAGCAGTGTAATTGAATGGAAGAAAACAATAATTACTTTGGTGTTTTGCAGCTCTGTTTCGTTCCCTGACGGTAACCAAATCTAGATGTAGGAATCTGTTGAGCAGGAGAGTGACACATGTCTTCCCGAAGGCTGTCCAGGCTGCAGTGGTGATGAAGAAGACACGATCATCACCCCGAGATCGATCGTAGCGAATTGGAAAACTCATGGTGAATTTGCTTCCACTCCAAGGCAATGTCGAGGTATGAAGGGTGCTTGTACTGCCTTCCAAAGTGAAGAGGAGATGAACATGGCTTTGCATAGCTGTTGTTCTATGCCAACTTACCTACTCTTGCTGGTACTGTAGTGGCATATTGCAAATTTCGTGGACGAACAACTCTAGTCACTAGTGGCTAGTGAGCAACACTAACAGGTGAGATTTTTCAATTCGACAAAAATTGTTTTTGTTTGAGAACTGACAGTGCCAGTCATTAGACTCAGTAGGTGTCTCTCTGCTGCTTCTTTCCCTTCATCGGTAGGGTTGCGCTTGAAGTAAAAATAAATAGAAAATGTGGAACAAAAATCTGATCATGTAATTCGAATTTGAACTTCAAAGTATGTGTACATCAAATCACAAAAATAACTGTCAAGGTGGTGCTGTGCATTGAAAAAAACTGGGAGCTGGCAGCAATGGAAAGGGTAGAAACGAAACCAGTAATGCAGAGTATTCATAAGGTAGAGGGAGATGAAAACGGGAGAGGAGTAGTGAGCACTTCAGTTTGAAGTAGTGTCAATAGACAGCATCGTGTTGCATACGTTGTGAATATTGTGTGAATCTAATAATTGTCACGAAATTGATATCCAAAATTATTATCCCCTGAGTAGTATTATGGTGTTCTCCTGTGTTTACATGCAGAGCCTTGACGTTGCTGGACGAGCGACAATATAAATAAACATGTAGCTCGTTATGTGGGATGACTGCCGTATCGCATTGCCAACGCAAACCCATCCTGTGTCAGTGCAGCCATCCAGCAACTTGAACTCCCCGGACCAGATGCCGCTGCAGCTGAACACCATGCCGATGGAAAGCCAAGAGTTGATAGCGAAGCATTCTGGTCTGCACAGTACAAGGCAAAGAACAATTATGAATTATAATGCATTGTAGTCTTTCCCACACTTCTTTGTAAAAACAAACAAACAGTGCCATTATCACAACACTTGATCAAGCATCTTGATGGAGGTATTTTCCATTGTGCTGGCTCAGCATCTGCACCAGGAAGACCATATACACTTACACGTATCTTGTGTGTGTGTGTTCGTGCGTGTTGTTTTTTTTTTTTTTTTTTTTTTTTAATGTTTATTTGAATTCGGATAGCTCAACAGTACAGAAGTACAACTACAAAGAGTACCGAATAGAAGGCCCCGAGAACGGGAAACCAAAAAAAAACAAAAAAACAAAAAAAGCAACATCAAGTTACTGATTATGCACATTGCTTGAAAGCAAATCACAACAATGATTAAGAGTTAAGCTGTCTTTTAGCCAAATAGCCAATTTGACGCGGAAATCTGCGATAGTAGTGCAGGACTTCAGGTCGTCTGGTAAATAATTCCAAACAAGAGCCGATTTACTTGAAAAGGACAGAAAGCCAGACATAGATCTATAGCGATTGATACTCATGTTATGAGTTGTAGAGCCGCGAGTAGTTCGGGTAGACGTACAGATGGGAAAGAGGGACTGCAAGCAAACAGCCGGCTTAATACAGTAACAGTGGAAAATGAATACAAGGAACAAAAATACTGATCGATATTGGAAAGAGGAAACATTGAGGTGGTGAAGAAGTGGCGTGATATTAGCTTGGGGTGATGCGCCACAAGCAACTCGTACAGCGCGCCGGTGGAGTGAGGCTAGCTTGTTTCTATTTTTAGCGGATATAAACGAAAGGTATACAGGGAGAGCATATTCTAGATCAGGCTGAATAACACCGACAACGAAAGTACGGCGGGCAAACAGGTTCATCTGGCGGAAAGATCGACGCAGTACACCGATCTTCCGTGAGGCTTTCCGGACGACATTGTTAATGTGTTGGTCAAAAGACAGCTTATTGTCAACAACGACTCCTAAGCATCTGGTGCTTTCCACTTCCCCTAGCGTAACATTTGACAAGGTGATTTGCAGTTGTTGCCTTTGTTGTTGTTGCTGACTCCCTGTGGCACGTTTGGGATGGATTTGCATGACAACGGTTTTGTCGGTATTTATCTGCATACCAATGGAGCCAAGGTGGTTGTTTAGAATCTCCAGTGCGGATGACAACTTGGCTTCGGAACGCGCCTTCGACGGATCACTAGAGTAGACTGTCTTGTCATCTGCGAACATCAGTAGTTTTGAACCCGCTGTCTCCGCAAGCCGGGGAAGGTCCCTCAGGTAGACATTAAAGAGGGTAGGGCCTAAAATACTTCCCTGAGGAACTCCTCGAGACACTGCAAGACTTGAGGACTGGCTGGCTGGCGTGACGACACGCTGAGATCTCCCGGCGAGGTACGACGCAAACCAACGCAGGGCGCTTGCATGAACACCCATGCCATGGAGCGCAATGAGTAACTGTTGATGCTGGACGCGATCAAACGCCTTGCTGAGGTCGACAAAGGCTACACTGGTAGTCTCTCCGCGGTCCTGGGCCAGTTTCCAATCATTTACAGCAAGTGTGAGCAGTTGTGTCGTGGAACGAGCTGGTCGGAACCCAAATTGGTGATCGTGGAGGTGATTTTCGATGGTCAAACTGTCACATACCTGATTTAGAACCAGGCGTTCCAGAGTCTTAGCCAGAATCGACGTGAGTGACACAGGACGATAGTTCGAAGGAGAAGTAGGATCGCCCATACGGGATTTCAATATCGGCGTGACATTAGCCAACTTGAATTGTGTCGGGAACACAGCAGTGCACAAAGAGGTATTAAATATTAGGGTGAGGGAGAAGGCGATAACTGGTGCAACGGCCTTCAGGATGCTCGGGAGGAGACCATCTGGCCCAGGCGCTTTCGTACCGTCGAGTTTCTGAAGGTGCCGAAGTACCTCATCCTCAGAAATAGGGCGAAACTCGTGCAAGTCACACGGTCTTGAGGTACCACTTGGAACAACATAAGCCGGGTTCGGATCTGACACAATACTATGGAAATACCTGTTCAAGGTATCTGCCTGGACGAGAGGCTCAGTTCTAGGGTTTGTGCGCCGGGTGACTGAGTTGATGGTGCTCCAAAGACGCCTAGGATCTCGCCGGTAATCGTCACAGATGGAGCGGAAGTGGGCATTTCGGAGTTGGCGATAAAGGTTATTGCATTTGCTGCGCAAAACTTTGAACTCCTTCTGTAGAACCGTACTACTGCAGTCAGACGAGCGGTACTTTCTGTAGACGGTTTTACGTCGCCTAATGAGAGCTAGTAATTCCGGTGTCATGAATGGGCACTTCTTCCTTTTTCCAGGGGATTGTCTCCGTGATATTATGTAGGGTGCAACCACATCCAAGGCGTCTTCAAATTTTCCTTGCCACTCTTCTAGCATTACATCGACCGACTGGGACGAGAAGGATCCGAGATCAGAAATTGACAATAAATGAGAGAGATCAGAGGCAGAGGCCTTACTGTAATCACGGCGGCGGGATCGATATATTTGTCCTTGTGTTGGAATTGACTTCGGAAAAATAATACTGGTGTGAACAAACTCATGATCGGTGAACTCACAGGAGTGAACGCTTCCGTGCTCGAAACAATCCATGTTCGTTAGTACACAGTCGAGAAGTGTTTTAGATGTAGGTGTGATCCGTGTAGGGTGCGTAATCATATTCTTCAGATCAAGGGGAAGTAGCAGGTATGTGTTCAAATTGTCAAAATGATGCGTTTGAGGGGACAAGAAATCAACATTTAAGTCGCCCATCAGAATGAGATCTTCGCCCTGAATGTCATACATGACTTGCTGTAAAGATTGCCAAAAAGCCGCCGGTGCGGACGGTGGCCTGTAGAGACAGCCAATGAGGAATGATTCACCTGCTTCTCGTTTTTTGGAACGCAACCAAACCATTTCCAGGTCGATGTGCTGAATCAACATCCGCTTAAACCCAAGTTGCAACCTGCTGTAAATCACTACACCGCCGCGCTTTTGGCAAGGTGTTCCATTTGTACAGGAGCAGTTGTAATTGCACTTTCTGTCGAGACGGTGCATTGAGAACCCCCGGATGTCGACTTCTGAGTCCGAGATGCTGTTGTCGAGCCATGTTTCTGATACTGCTAAAATGTCTAAGTTATGGAACCGGACAAGCTTGGACAACACGAAAAGCTTATTTCGCAAACTACAAATATTAATATGACCAATAGATATAGAAGAATATGTAATGCAATGAGGGGAAGGGTGTGAAGAACTTGCGTGGGGCACAAAGGGTTGGGCAAGAGGATTTAGATTTGATCTGACTTCATTCATTGTTTCTCGTCCGTTGAGTAGCGACGCTGGTCTTCTCTGCCTGAAGTGCGATCATCATCGGATTTGAATCTCCAGGGTCGGGCAGAGACGTTTGACGGCCAGAAGTCGGGTTTGCTGACTGTGTCCATGTCCTTTGCGTCTATCAGCACATGTGCAAAAGCGGTGCCAAAGTATTTCGATTCTGAAATGTTGCATGATACGACCTCAACGTCCCGATCCCTGCACCAATGTACGATTCCATCTGCGTGGCAGCCAGGATTAATCCCTCCCACATATAGAGCTGCATATTTGACGGGCTGGACGCCACAGAGCTGCGACTTCCCTGGTGCAGGGGGGCGGGGTTTTTTGTAGCTGGAGGTGATAGTGCGCCTAAGTGCGGGTTCCGTACTCTTTGGATCTTCCCCTATCTCTGCAGGGGTGCTGGCGCCATGTGAAAGTGGGCCCTGTCTGTCGCGTTCCTGTTGAGTACGGGCACGACGTTCGCGCCTGGTTTCTTGTTGTTGCCAGTCTGAATCAAGCTGGGGGTTTGGTCGCGTAGGCATGGTCTGCTGCTGGTCCGGTGCACCCATGACCTTTCTGGTTGAATGTGCGTAAGGGTCCATAGTGCTGTACGGTGCAACATGTGCATTTGGTGAGCGTGTGTCTGCTGTGTGCGTACATTGTGGTTGGGTGCAGGTTGATGGGCTGCATACGATTGCTTTCTGGTGTGCTGTGATTGCGGTGCAGTAGTGATGGATGTGTCAGTTTCATACAGGGAGGGCTCTACGGTAACTTCGTTGTGTGTTTGTGTATCTGTATGTGCACACGTGTGTGTGTGGGGGGGGGGGGGGGACGCACATGTGTATGGGTAGGAATGTGTGTGTGGGGGGGGGGGGGGTACACGCACGTGTGTATGGATGTGCGCGCTGCATGCGTGTGTCTGTGGGATGGGGTGGGGCTGCACGCACATGTGTACATGTGTGTGCGCAATACAGCATGTGTGTATGTGTTCGTTGAACACAGGGTGTACTCCTGATTACATAAACTTCGTGATCATTGTGATTTCATGTGCTTTGAAGTTGAAATTCGCAATACATGTACTGATGCTTGATTAGATTTATGTTCCACATGTTCTATTTATTTTATTTTACTTCAAGCACTTGTACTATTCAAGCACAACCCTACCAATGAAGGGAAAGAAGCAGCAAAGACACCTACTGAGTCTAATGACTGCCACTGTCAGTTCTCAAACAAAAACAATTTTTGTCGAATTGAAAAATCTCACCTGTTAGTGTTGCTCACTAGCCACTAGTGACTAGAGTTGTTCGTCCACGAAATTTGCAATATGCCACTACGGTACCAGCAAGAGTAGGTAAGTTGGCATAGAACAACAGCTATGCAAAGCCATGTTCATCTCCTCTTCACTTTGGAAGGCAGTACAAGCACCCTTCATACCTTGACATTGCCTTGGAGTGGAAGCAAATTCACCATGAGTTTTCCAATTCGCTACGATCGATCTCGGGTGATGATCGTGTCTTCTTCATCACCACTGCAGCCTGGACAGCCTTCGGGAAGACATGTGTCACTCTCCTGCTCAACAGATTCCTACATCTAGATTTGGTTACCGTCAGGGAACGAAACAGAGCTGCAAAACACCAAAGTAATTATTGTTTTCTTCCATTCAATTACACTGCTGAACATGCACAGCATGGTGACAGCTAAGCAGTACGCACGTCATCAAGGCCAATTTCCAAATATGGGAGGTGTTATTTATGAAATTTGACACAGTTCCTCTTCTCTGATCGGCTCGAGACATAGCTCATCGGAATCAGTGCCCAATTCTCCTTCGGATAAGCCATACTTATTTTTGGCGTTCAGTTTCCCTTTAACTTAATCACATCGAACTTCAACATGCCAAACCCATCGACTCGGAACATGCAATCGAATGAGTACTCGACCCCCATCCAGACACACACATTAAGCACAGATATGTTGGTTTTAAATTTTTTAATTATAATTTATATAGCTCGATCTCGGCTGCCTTGAGCGTGATTATGCTGTTTATCGGTATTTGACCATAGTAGTTCCGGACCTTGTCGAAGTAGTGGGTTACGTGGCTTCGTGTTCTTGAATGCTCTTGCATGGCGGAGAGGTTCCGCCATTGATTGTCGCTGCATGGGAGGAACAGATAAAAAACAACATGTATAAGATCTCTGGTATTTCAAATAAAGAGAATTGCACGACAGATCACTTACCACGAACAAAGAAACAGAGTCTGCAGACCGGCCTCCAGCTTCTTCCTATGCCCCTTGGATCGCAAATGATCGACGAACGGCTGGAGGCCGGTCATCGTCTTCGAGCACAAGGAACAAGAGAGCAGCATTTTCTATCATTGAGGTTTGTGGAATGGGGCTGATCAAGGTGGATCGAATCACTTTTATCCCCAACCGGTTGTTCCTTGGTTGAAGGCGGCGCGCTCAACATTATAACTCGGTTCGACGGGAGGGTTCGGGTGCGCCTTTTATGTATCTCCTGCACGCGACACCCTCACTCGGCTTGGTTGCGAAATCTTGTAGCTAAATGTACTTTCAACTAAACAAACTTACCTCCACGTTTCTTCATCGAAGGAAAATTAATAAATTATTATGAGCAAGTAAAAGGAACAGCATCTAGAGTACTTCGACAGCGTTCTGTTTGAACGTCTCCAAACTTACTTGTCGTGGGTTCTAGTTGATTCCAGAAACTTCCGCGTGATCGGAGTACGCTGTGCGTACTCTGAGCATAGCGAGGAGTAAAAATTAATGAAGTTTTTTATTATTCCCTTATGCAGATTTTTTTTTTTTTTTTTTTTTTTCTCAAACCATGCCTCTTGTACGGGCAAAACATAAGATAAAGACAATCAATGATTAGATCGAGCGCACGCGATGATGATCATGTACAATGTCATTAATGACACTTGACAGATAATAATAATAATGTAAGTGTTGCAGTTAGACTGGTGCAGCATGCTGGCTGTTAGAGTACAATCATTCATGCGTGATATGGATAGGCGAATGTGTTAGAGCTATGATCCATGTGTGCTTCTATTCATGCATTCCCAGCAAGAAGGCCATGTGTCAGGTCTATTCAGTACTCTGGTGTCTAGACGTCTGCATTCTATTGTTGTATCACATTACATGGTCGAGTGTTGCCATAGGGTCTTTCTATACCATGTATGTGCGTGCACTGTTATTAGCTATTGCTATCTTTTGTTAGGTCAGAGTTGGTTTTAGCCTAGTTGTGGAGATGTTCAGGTTTTAGTTCTTGGAGAGTTGTGACTGTTTTCAGATCATGAGTCAGTGTAAACATTGTGTCCTGGAGATCTTTGTGTGTGGATAATCCCGGTTCCGGGGAGAAACGGAATATCTGGTCCTTCGAGCCGGATCTGGAAAAAGTCATCATGGAAGGTGAAGATAGGAGTACGCGCAGAAGTGCGCGGTCAACGAGAGGTGTAGCACCTCCCCGTTTGGGTTTTGAAGAAGAGCGCTCGATGCGCAGTAGTAGGAGATCAGGAGGAGGACAGTCCCGATCTTCATACGAGACTCAGCGTCGAGTTCTGGAAGCAGAAAAGAGGCTCCTGGAGAAGGAGCTTGAGCTCGTGAGGTTAGCTCAAGACGAAGCGTCGTCAAGTGGCCAAGGGGCCAAAGGATCGTCCTCTCCCAAGATGGCCTCCGAAGTCTTCGCAGAGGAGCTCATAGAAGGCCATGAAGCTGATGCAGCCGTTGACGCTGGCCAAGGAGATGAGGCTAGTATGGGTGAAGTAGAAGTTGCGCACCTGCCAGAACATGCAGTGGCTGTTTCTCACGATCCAGAGCCGCACGCAGTGCCGAGTCCCAGTGTAGCCGGAACTGTCAGTGCCCACACAAGCAGGAGTTTGCCTGTGGCGGTGAGGACTGAGTCTGAGGTCGCACGTGCGTCGACGAATACGGAGCAGGCCAATCTGTCAGGGTTGCGAGTGCAACAAGAGTTTGTGCTGAAAGAGAAGCGCTATCAGCGGGAACTGAGCGAAGCTCAATCAATAGCGGACGCCGAGCAGCGACGTGTAGCGAAATAATCGTAGATTCCGCTAGGACCCGCAGGGTCCGACGTGGAATCGGGGTTACACGAGGAGTGAAGGCGAAGAATGTGACAGTGTGTTTGGCCTCAAATCGCTCTAGTTTTCCATAAATTTCCAGCGGTTTAAAGATAAAAATGCAAATGCACGCCTTGATTGCACCTAGCACCTCTTGCTTTCTTTGGCCTTTTCTGAGCGACCAAAATGATAGTGCAATCAAGAGTAGTGACAGTGAGGGGTGGGCGACACCAGCACAATGGGCGGGAACACACTGTCACATTCTTCGCCTTCACTCCTCGTGTAACCCCGATTCCACGTCGGACCCTGCGGGTCCTAGCGGAATCTACGATTACACTTCGGAGCTTCGGCTTCGAATGTGACAGTGTGACTTTTAAAGTGATCCACCGCCTCAACCAAGGCAAGGGCGTAGCCAAGCATTATGCGCGAAGGAGAAGTGCGCATGTGGAGTGAAGGAACAGGCATCACGCAGAGTGCCTGATATACAGTAAAAATGTCTCTATCACCGGACACAGATAATAATACTGCGACACCATGGCGAGGCTGTGTCAAAATATGGAATGTCACAGTACTCCTCGAGCCAGGAATGTGGACAAAGAAGTTTGTCCCTTGCAAACCAGGAAGGTCTTAGATCTGGAACCCTAGACATTCGTCTTGCTGACGAAGGCAAGGGCGAACACAACACGTACCTTCGGGAGTTGATAGCAGTGGAATACGGACAGACTGTGAAGCTCCGAGGTGAACGGGGAGCCTGAGTCAAAACCATCTACATGAGAACGTGCCGCGTCAGACGTTTCCGAGGCAATTGGGATTGGGTCCCCAAGCCTGCAGAACCTCCAGAACATTGATGACACTCCATGTGCTGGCAGGCCAGCAGTAATAGACATCGGGCATCAAATGGGTGGTCGCTACATCAGCCTGACCAATACTCCAAGAGGCCCTGAACACGTAGCTGGAGTGTCGACGAGAGAGGAGAAAGATGCATTGGTAATTGGTCCATACTGCCTCCCTACACCGCACTGGGTGGCTAAGGAGTTGGTCCGACTGCGATGAACTCCAGACCGGACCCACCAAGAGCACTTGCTATATGTGGTGAATAGCACTAACCATCAGGATGAGGGAGAATGGAGGGTGCAGAAGTGCATTCTCCCACTGGTCTGGTCTGCCGGAAGGACCAAGGAAGCCTGGCCCTCGGCCTCAGGATCTGAGCGCTAACTCACATACTGATCCAGTTAGCGGGTATGGCTGTCCACAAATAGGGCAAGTGGGTTGTACCAATGATGTAACTTTGTAAGGACCTACCTGTCCAACAGGTAGTTGCCGCTGTCTGCAGACCGTGACGGTCGTTTGGGTCGTGGACGATGGCCCGAACATTGACGGCGACTAGGTGGAGCCAACGGGGTCGCGCCAATAGTAATAGTTATGTACTCTTGGTAGCGCTAACAGACAGATAGTTATCCAATGTTTCTTTCCTTGGATACGTAAGCAACAGCCATCACATGATCAATCTCGACATGCAAAGGTACTCCCGTTATGCCATGCACTGGGGCTTGCAGACCAAGGCACTCCGCCCACAAGCAGTAGATGAATGGAGTTTAACTCCTGCAGAGTCATGTGGTTATGGGTGGCTGCTGTGCATGGGTCCTGAACTGACGGGCTCTCGTAGCGCAGCGATGGCACCTGTGAGGTGACTGGCTGGCCATCCCCGACTGAAAAGTGACAGACCCAGTAATGGAGACTTGTCAATTGAATCACCGGACCATATATCGAGGTTGCACAGCCCAGGCTGTGGAGCTCTATCCTGCAAGCACTATATTCTGTAATGAATTGATCGACTGTGAAGCTGGGCTAGCGGGAACGCCTTCCTCAATTCCGGACGCTTCACGTTCAGGCGCCTCAAGTGGCTTGGTGATGGCAGAGATGGTGAGCCTCATACATTCCAGGGACTGCACCAGCTACAAGCCGGACTTGTGCAGGTTCACTTGGAGCTCGAGATGCTCCAGGAGGCGGATCGTTGCTTGCACTATGGTGTGCCGCAACCAGACCGCACACAATAATGAGGCAGGTGGCAATGTACATCACTACCTTCACCGCCCATGTCCGGAAAATGCAGACGATCGATGCAGACACTTGGTGTATGTGCGGAGTGAATAACACATGCCGAACGGTAGACATGTGTACCGCCAGCCACTTCCGGATGGATGCCGGTCGAGTGACACATGTCCTGCATGGCCAAATAGCACATTGGCTCTATGAGGCTGGCAACATCGCCAGTGGCCGTACCGGGTCTCCAGCTTGCAGGGACCTGTGGTGATATAATCGTCATATTCAAGTGCGCAGCGATGGTAGAGATGACGCAGGATGCGGAGCCAATGGCTGCTTGGATGGTCATTTGAACTGGACATAGTTTATATCCGTAGATCTCAGGTATATGTATGGCTTACTCAGCTATTGCACAACATGGTCATGGACCTTGGGAGTGCACAGGACGTCTACGGCAAGACTAGGGTGAATGTACATGTAGGTCATCAAGTTCTTCCTCGACGGTGAGAACACAAAGACATCACATATTCACTGATTTCCTCCTGCGCTAGGAAAGCAGTTTTCTATACAATATACATAACTGTATATTTGTTTACAAAGAGGCGTCTTTTCGAGGGTAGAGGGCTAAACACGACGCGGAGCACTATGATGATTTCATTGCGTAAGGAACTCAGAGTTGCAACAAACTCTATGACCTCCTTGTGCCTGTTCTGTATATATTTTATACTTGAAGTACATTTATGCAAATGTACTCGTATGCGTACCAAGTAAGGCACACCGTGAAAGGCCACCGACAGTAGGGATGTCAGCGCGGACACTGCGCAGGGCTTTGCGCATTCAATGATGTAATCGATTTTTCAACGCGGCGATGGCAGACTGAAAGAAAATGGCGATCGCCAAAAACCGGCTCAGTGAGTCGCTATTTGACGACTCCCCGATGCAGCTCGACCTAGATTTTGAAGTTTGGAACATTTTTAGAGAGAAAGAGAGGGAGAGAGAGAGAGAAAGAGAGGGCTAGAAAGAAAGATTACTCAAGCTAATGCTTCAGTAGAGTCACTAGAAGTTCTGGGCACACTGATAGGCTAATATCATCTGACGATTTCCACAGCTTGTGCCGCTTGTTGCAGAGCATAAGTGAAAATGCGCCGCCAGAAGATCGGCGATCGTGAAGTCGGCTTTGGGTAGATTTGGCTTTCGCCATCCCGAGGAGCCGCTCCTGTTGCCTGTGAGAACCAAACCACGTCTCCACACGACTACTCGAACAAAACCCTGTCCACACCTGACAATCGATGTCTCTGGAACAACGGCCCATATGCACGGCGATATGTCAGAAATGCAGAAATAATTAATTCACAAGAACGAACACCGTCACGTGGAGCATGAACGCTTCGGTCAAATTTCCTACAAACTCTCAACATCCAACATCAAGTATTTCTGCCGGGTTTACCATTGAATCCAGAGCTTTTCCCCGGTTAAATCCAGAGATTTTCAACTCGGAGATCGTGGCAACGATCGGCATGGTCGCCATTTTCCGCTCTGAAAGAACCCTGTCGTTTGGAACGAAAACGGCTTCGCGCCTTCCAACGAAAGCTACAAATCGATTCCAGAACACATGGGCGGCCAACATACCAAACAAGATCCCATTCTGGTAAGCAGGTAGCCTGTAACCACCATCTCCTTGCAAGGAAATTTCAGCCATTTCTCCTTCGTTCAAGGTCTCAATTTTCTGCAAAAAATAGCCAGTGTTTGGCAAAAATTCTGCATGCCACTTCTGATGCGCGTTTGGCTGCATGCGCGAACTGCATGCGCAGTGCACGCGCTGAGATCCCTACCGACAGCCGAGCAGGCTGGTAGTGTGGACCATTGGCTGCACCAGTACGGGATTGGCACGACATGCATCCAGCTGCTTCAGCTCGTCTGCCAAGCCCTTGTTGGTAACGAAAGCCTGGTACATGGTGGGTCGGGCACAAGGCACACGTGCATGCAGTACCGGCGTATCCGCCATATCAGTACGAGACTGATCTGGTTGCTAGCTATGGGTGCTAGCTATAATAATTATAAGTAGATTCCTTCTGGGTGCGTAGATATTCCAGGATACGTACGATGAAATGCTATCCACAGTAGTAAATTACAGATATGGTTACTTGGACCTGCCGTTGTACGGAAAGGGCCGCAATGATATGCACATATCATATGGGCAATGAATTGATCCCAGTTATGGATGCGGCAGTAATCGTGCAAGGCCTTGGCTGGCCAGACCAAGAAGGGGGGTGGTCCCTCGCGGTGCCCGAGGTGGACACTAACTTGAGTAGTGGAAGGCAGTATACCATGGTATACCACAAGTCATAGCGTACACAAAGGCAAGTGTACATGACATTGCACTCTTGGCACTACGCTCAGCAGATAGCTGGAGCGCGCGTGTCCGCATGTGCTCCAGCCACCTAAGGTCAGACTGAGGTATGGCAACAGTAAAAGTGTTATATGCTTCACCACTTCGAGGTTGCTATCACAAAAGGTGCTTGAGCAATAGGAGTGGCAGTACATTGTTGGCACTGCACAAATGGCAACCATTTGATGTTTATTTTTCATTGCTCACAGAGGTGCATCATCCACCTCTGACATCGTGATCATGCTTCCAGAACCATGTATCTACATACAGGTAAACCTGCCTTAACCGGACGCCCGTGGTGCAGCGGAAACTGGTCTGATATGACATTATTCCGCTTGACACAGGGATGCACGTTCGATCCACAGCCCTTTGGTGCAGGAACATTTCCCGGTCAATACGGGATTCTGCTTGGTATAGGAGCAAGCAAACACAGGTAGAACTGTACTTGCGAAACAACAATATGAGCATGGCAGAACGGCATTAAGTTATGGGCGTGACTCTGGGCATGAAACAAAGCACTCGCCGGTGCTTGCAAAGCCACGAGACCATCGTTCATCACCAATGAACTAATGGTTAGAGTGTGGCAAGGCCCCCGACAGGGCCTGCCCACTGGCGTGACGGAAGCCACCATATCTACAATGACCGCACAGTCCACCGACATGGGTGCATGCGAGTTAGGCACAGACATTGGAATGGCACTCCTGCTTTTCATGAAATTGCCCTGACCACACCAGGAAGGCACGACTCAGGGCAAGAAACAAAGCACTCGCTGGTGCGTGCAAATCTACGAGTCCATCGTCCATGGATAATGGATGGATGGATAGAGTGGTTAGAGTGCGGCAAGGCACGCGACAGGGCCTGCCCACTGTAGAGACCATCGTCCATCGACAGTGGACGGATGGTTAGAGTGTAGCAAGGCACGCGGCAGGGCCTGCCCACTGGTTCGACCATCGTCCATCCGCAGTGGATGGAGGGTTAGAGTGGCTAGAGTGTGGCAAGGCACGCGGCAGGGCCTGCTCACTGTAGACTATCGTCCATGGACGGTTGACGTATGGTTAGAGTGCGGCAAGGCACACGACAGGGCCTGCCCAGTGGTGTGACCATCGTCCATCGACAGTGGATGGATGGCTAGAGTGTGGCAAGGCACGCGACAGGGCCTGCCCACTGGTGAGACCGTCGTCCATCGACAGTGGACGGATGGTCTGAGTGTGGCAAGACACGCGACAGGGCCTGCCCACTGCCGTGACAGAAGCCGCCGCATATCCGCGTCGTCCATCGATGGGGTTGGATACCAGTTACTTGTAGGTACAGAGATTGGCAAGGCACTCGTCAAGGCCTGCCCAATGACGTGACGGAAGCCGTCTGTTGATGTTGCTACGCGCTAAGCGCAGAGCCTTGGCAAGGCACTCGAAAGAG
The DNA here is from genome assembly GCF_964019385.1 of Sycon ciliatum. Taxonomy (NCBI): domain Eukaryota; kingdom Metazoa; phylum Porifera; class Calcarea; order Leucosolenida; family Sycettidae; genus Sycon; species Sycon ciliatum. The sequence goes on along the minus strand of NC_088643.1, from coordinate 77,137,970 downwards.
CCTGCCGAACTCGTGAAGGCCGCCCTGACCCAACAGGGAAATCGTGACTCGGGGCATGAAACAAGGCACTCGTCGGTGCTTGCAAACCCACGGGACCATCGCAGCTCGCCATCAGCATTGGCCGCCGAAAAGGCCGAAATTTCCATATCGGCACAAACTAGTTACTTCAGCACTTACCTACACGGACAGCACGTCGATCCGGTAGGAACTCTTACTAGTCCTAGGCCTGGACTGCGAGCTTCAGCTTCGGAGTCATTATTACACAATAGACACTGCCATAGCGGCAGTAGAAGACTTACTGAGTCTCAAGGATACTAGACAAAGGAAAAAGGTAACCTATCAGCAAAGAAGCGAAAGAAAAGGCCAAAGAAAGCAAGAGGTGCTAGGTGCAATCAAGGCGTGCATTTGCATTTTTATCTTTAAACCGCTGGAAATTTATGGAAAACTAGAGCGATTTGAGGCCAAACACACTGTCACATTCGAAGCCGAAGCTCCGAAGTGTAATCCAGGACAGGTTTGGCGTACATACGGGGCCAAAGTATCAGTTGGTGCAGGCGTAATTCTGACATGAATTATTGTCCTAAAATTGAAAAGTCTCTCGGACAAATTCTTCTAATTTTCCTACTGAAAATTTTAAGCTATTGGCCATCAAAATCGGGCAAGAGACGGGTACAAACCAGGGAGTCGTATAGACCCTGGTACAAACGAACATTTCGAAGGCGACGCTATCTGCAGTACAGGTGCTAGGAAGAACCGCGCGCGCGCGCTGGACCGGTTGTGAATGCGGAAACAACACTACAGCAAGGCAAATTTTCGAAATGTTTTGCTACTCGCCTGGCGCTTCATCGCTGTGTCCTTCAGGAGTTATGGCCGACTGAAGAAATACATGGCCAGCACAACGGCGAAGCCACTGGACGTGTTCTCTTGCAACGAAACGGAGTGGCGAATCAAATAATTCACAACTCCACATCGTCACTAATGCGTTGCGCGGCTCTTCGCAGCGGACCAGGCGTATATTTACATTGGACACAACAGGACTTCACGGCGGAGAAACTAAAACTAGAACACTACGTGAGTCATTGCTCCATGCCTTCAACATCAAGGAGTGCATGTCCTCTCCCTCTCCCGATCCCGTCACCCGCGCCTGTGCATTAGCGGCGTAGCTGCCGGGCAGTAGATGTTGAACTCTTTCGTGTTCAACGAATGCAGAAATCTGCTCGGGGCTACTCCTCGCAGGACTCCGTGTGTGGACAGTCTGAAGGAAGAATTCGGCCGATGAGGCCAACAATGCTCGCGAAATAGTCCATTCGGAAGGAAACAATAACAACCGAAACAAATGGAGAACTGTCTCCGTCTCCTTCACCATCCACGGCTCAGTTCTTGTCACAGCAACTCAGCCCAAGCAAGTCAAAATCTCCTTGCGACTGTGAGTGCTACGCCTGCGCTTAGCAGTCACGCGTGCCCGTTTCTATGGTGATCAGATCCAATATGTCCTCCCACGTAATCGAGGTTTTGGCATACCGGCTGTGAGCCCTGAGAATTACGCCTGCACCAACTGATACTTTGGCCCCGTATGTACGCCAAACCGTATCGATTAAAACAAAAAACTCTCGGACAAATCCTTACAATGGGTATTGAGAGTATGTTCCTAGAGTTTGAAAGGCCTAGGAGAAAGCATCAGTACAAATGAACATTTTGAATGCACCCCACTTTCAAGCTTCGTGAGATATTTGCCCGATCGCATGTACACGATTCTGGCATACTGCCTGGCTCGCGTGACAGCTCACGTGACAGCTACCTGTCCAAAATGGCGCCCACGCTTTTGTACGCGGCTGTGAGTAGGCCTCCGCGGAATATGCTCGTATTTTTACCGATAATTCCTTTGAGCGCTCTCCTCACGAGCATTGCATTGCTCAAATTTTCGACCGATAATTCTCACAATAATTCTTTTTTTCTTCCCTTTTTTTGCAGATACCGAACCGCGTACGGGTTTTTTTGCCACTTGTACGGGCAAAAAATCACGGTTCGCGTGAATTATGCATGAAACTCGGCTGGAAGCTTTTTTTCTTTCTTTTTTGAAATACCGGGCGATCGACTTCAGGATCACAAGCGTTTTGGTACAAATCAGGGTGTTATAAATGGAAAAAAAATTGAAAAAAGGGGGGCATTGCTCAAATTTTACCGATTATTCCACAAAAATTGCCAATAATTCCCGTTTTAAAAATCACACCGATAATTCCCGAAATTATGCCGGCATATTCCGCGGAGGCCTAGCTGTGAGCCCTGAAATTGAACAAGGATCTTGCGAGCGCTCGTGCAGACCTGTCATCGCTGCAGGCGGAAAATAGGCGAGTCACGCAGGAAAAAGAGGTGTGCGAAGCTGAGCGGGATGTATCGGAAAGGGAACTGCGCGAGCTGCAGCCGCATCTCGAGCGCCTGGAAAGAGAACACCAGGAGGGGCGCATGTGTTTGGAAGATCTCCGCGATCAGAATGACCGCTTGCTGACGCGAGCCGAGCAGGTTTCAGCAGAGCAACACGCGCAGCGAGCTGAACTGCTCGACAAGCTCGAACGCCTTCGCGCGGAGAACGCCAGCCTGCAACAGCGGGCGGATCGAGGCGGAGGCCGAGGGCCGGATGAGCAGCGAACACAGCGAGCGGAGTTGCTAGTTCAGCTGGACCAGCTTCGCGGAGAAAATGATCGCCTGCGGAGGCGTGCGGACCACGACCAGTACACCGCACAGTGTTCTAGTGCGCAGCAACAGGAGCTACGCAGTCGGATTCAGAGCGATCAAGAGCCGGAGGAGATAGTGAAGACGCACCAAGCAGCTGGTTCCACGGTCAAAGGCCTTCAGCAGGATGGACGTGGGCAAGCAGATGAGGGTCTGCAAAGCCAGCTATCAAGGCTCACCGCGCGACAAGCCAAGATCAACACCGACTTGCCAGCGTTCTCGGGTGCAGCAGAAGAGTGGCCAGCATTCCACCACATGTTTCAGTCTACGACCAAGCAATGTGGCTTCACGGAGGCTGAAAACATTCAGAGATTGCGGGTCTGCCTAAAAGGTCCTGCAAAAGAGGCAGTAAGAATGCTCCTCATCGTGCCAGAGAACCTGCCGAAAGTTCTCTCAACGCTGGAAAGGAGGTTCGGGCGGCCAGAACTAGTAGTCACGGAGCTCGTATCGAAGGCGAAATCAGCTAAGCCGGTACGCAGTGACGATGTAGAGACCTTGGTGTCGTACAGCACCTCGGTTAAGAATGTAGTGTTATGTATGAAGCTGCTTGGTAGCTGTGGACATATGTCCAACCCTACCCTCCGACAGGAGCTAGTGAATAAGCTGCCAGTTGCACTGAAGATGCAGTGGGGCGAATACTTGGCGGAGAAAAGGACCCAGATGGATTCCCTCGACCTGGAGGTCTTCGCAGACTGGCTAGAAAATCGAGCAGAGGCTGCGCTGAATGTGGCCGGGCCGTTTGCCAAAGCGGCCCCTCGAGCAAGTAATGCAACAGCTATGCACACCACAGGTGGTCCAGCCAGCACAACTAAGCCAGTGTTGCAGTGCGCCAAGTGTGGTAAAGCGCACTCCCTCACCAGCTGTGATGTCTTCCGCCAACTGTCAGTGAAGCAGCGGTGGGACTTCGTGCTTGGAACATCGCTATGTGTGTGCTGCTTCAAGACAGGCCACTGGAAGTCCGAATGCAGAGGCAGTGGTTGCAACAAGTGCCGAGGCAGACACCACCCTGACCTCCACCAAGAGCGCGCACCTCCGGCCAACCAAGGCTCCACGAGCAGGAGCACAAAGCCACGAGAGAATGTGGTTCCGCAACACAGCACGAATACGTCTGTGGCAACCACGCAGAAGACCGCTTTTATGGTAGTCCCTGTCGTGTTATGCCATCAGGACAAGACGGTGCGGGCCACAGCCATGATGGACAGCGGTTCTTCAACAACATACCTGAAAGACAGTGTGGCAAACGACCTCGGGCTGCAGGGAACACCAACGGCATTTACGGCGTCGGTTCTGGGGGGAAAGACAGTCTCAGGAAAGCACCGCCGCGTAAAAGTGACAATGGCGTCGGAAGACGGCTCATATGAAACCCAGCTGGAAGCATGGACGCAGCCAATAGTTACAGCACCGATGGAGATGATCGAGTGGAACTCGAGGAGACACATGCACAAGCACCTCCAAGAGGTTACCTTCCCGCAGGTGACTGGGGACCAAGTCGACCTGCTGATAGGACTCAACGTGCCAGAAGCGCACAGAGTACTGGAAGAGCTGGCAGGACAGCCGGGCGAGCCAGTTGCTCGAAAACTTCCCCTCGGATGGGTATGTTTCGGTCCCGTCAAGTCGCAAGCGGCAGAGTTCACAGAGACGTCCCTGCATGCGAATCTCAGCGATAGGAGCAACGCAGTTCTCGACGACCTCGTCGCAAAGTTCTGGGAGGTAGAGAGCGTTGGTTTGGTTCCTAAGGCTACGAAAACGGTCGCGGAGGAGGAAGCACAACGTATGGTTGAAGGAAGCATGAAATTGATGGATGGCAGAGTGTCGACGGCCATACCGTGGATCAGCACCGATAAGAAGCCAGATCTCCCACCGAATCGTGAAATGGCTGAACAGCGACTGAGAAACCTGGAGAGGACTCTGAGGAAACGACCGGAAGTCTACCAGCAGTATTCCGACGTCATCAAGTCCCATATAGCCAAGGGCTACATCCATCCGTGCCAGGAGACAGACCAACAGTGGTTGCTTCCTCATCTGGCGGTGGTACGAGCAGATAAAACTACGACGAAAGTACGAGTGGTATTCGATGCCGCTGCCCGATGCCAGGGCAAGTCACTCAACGACGAGATGCACTCTGGACCGAAGTTGCAGAGAGATCTGGTACACGTGCTGATGAAGTTTTGCCTAGAGCCTATAGCGCTAGTCGGCGATATTGCAGAGATGTTTCTGCAGGTGGAAATCGCTCCAGAAGATCGCAAGTATTTGCGCTTCCTGTGGCGCGACACACCGGATGAGCCAGCCGCCATGTATGAGTTCCCTCGGTTGGTATTTGGGCTGAAGGCATCGCCATACCTGGCATGTCGGGCTCTGAAGGCAACGTCAGCAGAGCACGGCGCATCCTTCAGCAAGTTGGCTCGGGAAGCAGTTGATGAAGCGTTTTACGTTGATGACCTGCTCGACTCACTACCGACTGTGGAGTCCGCCATCAACACTCGACAGGAAGTCCAGAGTCTGCTCGGAAAGGCGTCTTTCCACGTCCGCAAATGGAGGAGCAACAGTCAAGCCGTGCTAGAGTCTATACCGGACGAGGACTTGGCCAAAGAGGCACTGCTATGCATCAGCAACGACAGTCAGCAAATACCAGCGGTGGTGAAGACTCTCGGTGTGGTGTGGGACGCCAAGACAGACACCTTCAGCTATACGCACCGTGCTCCTGAAGAACAACAGTGGACCAAGCGTCAAGTGCTGTCGAAGATGGCGAGCATCTTCGACCCTAGAGGCCACATTGTGCCCTTTACCATGCGGGCGCGGCTGATGTTTCAGGAGCTTTGTGCAGCTGGGATCGGGTGGGACGACCAGATTCCGGCCGAGCTGAACGAGAAGTGGTACAGGTGGTTTGCCGAGCTGGAGCACCTCAGCAAGATCAAGATACAGAGATGTCTCAAGGAAACGGATCGCCCAGCCCATGAGGCATCACTGTCGGTACATGTGTTCACCGACGCTTCGGCCCATGCAACAGCGGCAGTGGGTTATGTCCGAGCGGAGTACCCCGATGGACATGTGCGCATCAGCATTGCGCTTGCTAGAGCCAGAGCCACACCACTGAAGAAAGTCACGATTCCGAAGCTGGAGCTCCGCGGTGCAGTGCTGGGTGTGCAAGTAAGTGCCGCCATCAGTGAGGCCCTCCACATCCCCATGTCCGAACACAACTTCTGGACTGATTCGATGAACGTCGTACACTGGGTGAGGAGTCCGGCTAAGAACTTTACTTCAGACGTCGCTAATCGAATAGCGGCAATACAGGAGTCGACAAAGCCGACGCAGTGGAGGCACGTGCCTGGAAAGATCAACCCAGCAGACTTGCCAACTCGGGGGGTGAAGGCCGAGGATCTACCCGGTAACGAGTGCTGGTGGCAAGGGCCTGCATTTCTCCGCAACACCAAGGAGTCCTGGCCGCAGACTGAGTTGACCAACAAACCGCAGCTTCCGGGCCAGGTGAAGCGACGTGCCATTCAGCGAGTAGTGCCGTTGACTGCAGACGGCGAATGAGAAAGAGACATATTCATTATTGACTCGGTCAGAATACTCTAGTACTGTGGTGTGATTGGTCACTTTCATATGTTTAGTCTTTGCATATTTAGCTACACGTATGTTTGTAGAGCACATCGTTCATCTTTTGTTTTTTTTGGCTCTGAGGGGGTTGCCTTTTTGGTTTCTTGTTTTGTTTCACCCTCGGAACTCCTCGTGTGAGAGGGGGAGAATGTTGCAGTTAGACTGGTGCAGTTAGACTGGTGCAGCATGCTGGCTGTTAGAGTACAATCATTCATGCGTGATATGGATAGGCGAATGTGTTAGAGCTATGATCCATGTGTGCTTCTATTCATGCATTCCCAGCAAGAAGGCCATGTGTCAGGTCTATTCAGTACTCTGGTGTCTAGACGTCTGCATTCTATTGTTGTATCACATTACATGGTCGAGTGTTGCCATAGGGTCTTTCTATACCATGTATGTGCGTGCACTGTTATTAGCTATTGCTATCTTTTGTTAGGTCAGAGTTGGTTTTAGCCTAGTTGTGGAGATGTTCAGGTTTTAGTTCTTGGAGAGTTGTGACTGTTTTCAGATCATGAGTCAGTGTAAACATTGTGTCCTGGAGATCTTTGTGTGTGGATAATCCCGGTTCCGGGGAGAAACGGAATAGTAAGCCTCAAGCTGAGATTCTTGCTTCAGCAACAACAAGCGCTGCCGAGTCTGAGGCCATTGCTGGTAAGAATGCCTTGCGTGCACCACGCAAGCACATCAGCGCTGAACGGACCAGTGCAAAGCCAATCTGGCAGCGGATGGCAGCTAGGGTGATGCTGTATGGCTCCCCAGTCTTGGCAGCGAGGAGAGATGCGATGCGTTTGTAGAGCGAAGCACCATGCTTTCCCATGCCTCCGGTGGTCGAGAAGATGGCGGGGACAAAGCTGGAATGCTCCACCTCCCTCAGGCGCTGCTCATACGCACGACGCTTAGCCTTTTCATGACGGACATAGGTAGCAGCAAGTGAGTTGGAACGGTTCGAAGACGCATGGGGGTTGAATACCCGTACATCAATGTAGGTGCGTTCGAACCGTCCTCCCCAAATGCCACTAGCCACGACGTCTAGGCGTGCCTGGTCGTCAGCAATAGCAGTGCGATAACGGAGTTGCTCTCCGGAGAGTGGCTGGAGGTGTGGCTCAACTGCCACCTGATGGGCCACCCGCCTGAGCAGACGAGCAGTGAGGTCCCTCACCTTGTTGTGACGAATGGACGGAAATCCACCCGTCGGACACGAGAGGGAGTGAGACACAGTGAACTGCTGCCCACACGCACACAGTGATGGTAGCCGGACCGGCAGCCAGTTGAAGCGAAGGCAAACAGCATCCCGAAACTCCGACTTCGTCAGGGTGAAGCCATGGCGTTGAAGGGGTCGGCACGTGAGCCAGCTTGAGGCACCCGGTTCCGAAGCCAGAGCGATCACTCGCTGCAGCTCTGAACTGGCGGAGGAAGAGAAGGCCTGGGCTGCTGCGCGAATTGACTCCCCGGCTGTCGCCATCACGCGCTTCTTGGCAGCGCGAACATCATGGATGGCCGTGCCAAGAACTGGATCTTGGGCGAGAACACGGCAGGTGAGGGAGGCAGTGATGTCAAGGGAGGACTGGTGCTGTTCGGCCCGGGACGACGGATGAGGTATGCCAAGGCCTCCAAAGCGACATGGCAATGCTATCAGGGTGCGCTCCTCAGCATTGACGGGGCGACCTAGGAGAGCAGGAATGAAGGTGTTGGTGATAGCAGCATCAAGCGGAGCTAGGTGCTCAGCCATACCAGGTTGTGCCCTACAGAGAAAAGTCCATTTGCTCTGCAGGCCGTACACATACGCTGAGTAGGCTGCTTGCGGCTCAGTGATAGCATACTGGCTAAGGCGGTGAACTTGTGTGCTCCACTCCTCAACCTTCTGCTGCAGGTAGCTGGTGACAAAGGCTGGCGTGCCGATTGCAGCGCCGAGGTATCTTGCACCATCGGGTTGGATGGTGACACCTGTGCCGTCGAAAATACGGATAGCCTCATCGAGGAACTGAGGTTTCACAACCAGGATGGATTTGGACGGGTTGGGAAAGTATCCGTACTGGGGGCCCTTTCCGACTAGCCGATCCCACCACTTGCGCACCCGCAGCAGCTTGCCACCCGACCCAGCGTCGTCAGCATACCAGGACTGTACCGCACCTTCAGTTGCCACAGACTTCATCAGCGGGGCGATGCCAATAGCATACATGGCCATTGCCACAGGGTCGCCTTGAGTCGTACCTTCCTCCGATAGGATTGTTTCACCACCAACAAATAGTTTTGCGGGCCAACGGTATGTGTTGACAACCAGATGGGCGAGAGACGGACACGCGTGCTGCACATTCCTAAGGCAAACTTCGCGGTTCAGGCAATTGAACGCATTGGATGCGTCGGCAAGCAAAAGACACTCTGTGGACGGATCATCAAACACAGTCCCCATCGCATGGATGGCAGCTTCGATACCTCCGTCCTGGCCTGCACATAACTGAAGGCTTCCTGCAGCCTCCATGATTTCAGGGCGGATGACAGAGAGGATGGCCTTGCCCAGGATTCGGCGGAGAACCTCCCCAATGCCGATCGGTCTGACACCTGGGCTCTTGTCCAGAGGAATTAATCTGCAGGACGTGTAAGCTTCCAGTGCGGTAGGATCGACATACGTAGTTGCGAGGCGGCGCGCACATTGAGCCATAGCATCGCATAGCTGGTCAGATGCATCGGAGAAGCCGGTGCACATATGGCGCCACGTGTCCGCGTTCACTCCCGATGGGCCAGCACCTCCCTGCGTGTGTAGTGCGGCACGTCGGATGGAGGCTCTATTAAGAGCTTCGAACTGCACAGGATGAGGTGGTATGGGCGCTTGCCCGGGAATCAGTGCATCTGGGTTTGCTGGCTGGCCGATAGGGTGCTTGCTCTTGAGTACGTCACGAACAGTGCTGTCACCCACTCTGTCGTCCAGTTCCAATACACCGCCACGACCACCCTCCTGCAACATGTGGATGGCGGAGGTTAACTTTCCACCCGTCACAAGGTTGGCAAAGTGCCGAGCGTCTGTGGACTGAGCAGTTGTGGATGACTGACTTTGAAGAAGCTGTTGGATCGTGCGACATTCATGGCGTAGTTGATCTATCTCGCCGTTATTCCACTGGTGCAAGCGGGTTTGGAGACACTTTGCGAGTGACTGTGATGGTGGTCTTGTTTTCTGAAGTAGTAGTTGCTGGAACACCATGGCAATTCTGAGGGCTTGACCCTCAAAGGGTCCTGAATCTCCAAAGCCCTGCAGATAGACACTCAGTTGTGCTACAAATGCCTTTCCAGAAGATCCATGTGGCACATTGAAGGTATTTGGCCTGAAATGTACTGCCTCCTCATATGCGGCATTGATGGTGGCTGCCGTAGTTTGGCTGTCCATAGTTCCCAGGGTGAATGCACCAGTCGCTGCAGGCGAATGGTGTGGCAGCGTATTGTTGTCCTGCCTGTTTGCATCTTGATGGAGGGTCTCGTCCAAGGGCAAGGTTGCATGAATCTGTGTTGCTTGACTACTATCTAGACCTGCAAGCAGATGTGCGGCTTCCGCGAGAGAGTCATCTGGATCGGCTCTAGCACTGTCCAGTAATACTTGCCCCGTTTCTGCCGAATCCGTACCTGGTTCATCCGCATCGAGTCGAAGCTGGCTCGTGCCGCCGGCCGGTGTTCTAGCTGCCTGCTCCGCTCGGCCGCCCGCAAAACTAGAACTACTACTACTACTACTACCAAGAGTAGATAAACAAGAGTGTGCAACTCGCGGATGGGTTGGCCCACGGCGGAATTTTTTGTTGACGTAATCTTTTCGACGACGCACGCGCTGCGAGCCTTTTGGAGAGGTTTCCCTCGTGCACTTGGCCGGGCTTTACACTACAAGGTCGGTGCCCAGCACGTGCTCTCACACTGCTCTGCGGCAAAGTCCGCGTTTCTCTGAAAAAAGGTGACGTCAACAAAAAATTCCGCCGTGGGCGGGGGTATCTGCAGATTGTGCAGGAGAGATCCGGAGTTGCACACTCTTGTTTATCTACTCTTGCTACTACTACTACTACTACTACTACCCGCATGGGCAGCACCCGGGTCGCGACACTCTGCAGCTTGGGCATGTGTGTGGATTTCGCGTGGGTCAGTGTCATGCTGTTGGTCTAATATGTCCCACGCCAGCTGAGAATTTGAACCTTATGCGGTACGCGACTCCCGTTTTGCCTGGCTTTGTGGTTTGATGCGTACGAACTTGAAAATTTCAAACTCGTCGGAGCAAGTGGTGTGCACGTCCTGTATTTAGAAAAGCGATCCTGTCAGCTTTTCTATTATTGTGTTCACATGGCAAGAAAAACGACACCGCTATGCTACGTAAGTTTCTACGTAAGGTGCTCGGTATTTCACTTAGGCTACGTAAGTCTCTACGTAAGGTGCTCGGTATTAGATCTACCAACGGGTGGTAGCCGCGTGCTGTGCACGTGCACGGCAGACATTGTGTTGCATGCTGTGCAGTCCGTTTTCGGATGTGCATGCGCGAGGAACTTCCTTCTTTGGAACTGCTTCTTGCATGAGCTGTTTCGGATATTTCGTGTCCTGGCTTATTTCGCTTCGGCTCTGCTGAGACCTCTTTTCACGGAATATTACTCAATGACAGGTGAGTTGACCAGTTCCCTTTGATTCATTTGCTTGTGTTCACTCTTTCATTTACGAAAAGTGTGCTGATTTTGGGCGGAATGCAATAAATATTGGAAAAGCTGACAGGATCTCTTTTCTAAATTTAGCTTTTCCGCTGCCGAGGCCTCCTTTTACTGAATACTCGATGACAGGTGATCTCTGAGTTGACCGGTTTCCTTCGATTCATTTTCTTATGCTCACCCTTTCATTTACGGAAACGTGTGCTGATTTTATTCGGATTTAGATCCATTTGTATCTCTTTGCCCTTGTCTACAGTGTACGAAGAACGCGAGTTCACCTTCTTGACGGTAAGGCTTTTGTCGAAATACTCATATTCATTGTACATTGGTACGTTACAAGTAAGGCACTGGTCAGTGACATACTATCGTTGGCAGTTCCCAATCTGGAGGGAAAGGTTCAAGGACCCATTGACCGAGTTTGCAAAATAAATTCGCATATCAGGGAAAATCTCCATTGTGGAGAGGTTAAGTAAACTTGTTTGCTTCATACGAAACAAGTCAAAGGGTGCAGTCTCGTCTCGTGAAGATCTCGTACTTGTATGATTGGGTTTGTTTACTCAAGTCTGGGCTTTTGATTTATTATTTGTGAGTACCGCCGGGATTGCACTGCCCCAAATAAAGTTTCGTGCCGCCAAAGCAAGAATTACGATCTGCAATCTGTTTGTAGTACCTGCAAGAATGTGCTGTACATGTATCGTACTTTTTTTCGTTGCTGTTTCAGTTGCCGTCATGTTGCTAAAGAAACGTTCAGTAGAGAGGTTCTGCAAAACGAAAATTCGAACGAAGTTTCGCGACAGTCCTTGCGAAAATGTGTACGAATTTTTGCACGAACTTTGTGTTCTGCACATTTTCGTAGTTTGCGCGGGCCAAGTGCACGTACGCCATGACCCGATCTCACGAAATGTCCTACGACAGTTCATTTCGCGTTCCCTGCAAGTTTCGCGTCCAAAGTTGCGAAAGTTCGTGCGAAGTTTTGCACTTCATGACAATGAACGAACGTTTGTACGCATTTTCGTTTTGCAGAACCTCTCTAGTGACTCATTTGTTTCATACGAGACAAGTCAATGAGTTGGTGTGGCTTAGAATCTTTCGCTGTAGAAGAAATCTATTTGTATGTCTATTGGAGAAATAATTGTATTCACTGGTTATAAAATAGGTTAAGACAAACTCACAGAATAAATACCATTGGTAGCTTGGTGTTCGTCCTAAAGAGGATATCATTCATACTCACCAAAATATGTGTAAGATTTTATTATTATGGAGTGCCTTGTTTATCTCTCAGTACCTCCAACCATAGCCTTGCCCCTTTTATCCTCAGGATCAGTGTAGTTGTTGGAACGAGGTGTCGGACTGAGCAATGTATTTGTTTACATTTTTATACATGTTTATTGTTTCTCCTTTGCTGTGTTGTTTTAGAAAATCGTGGACTACCAGTTTGAAGTCTTTGAACGACATTGTACTTCCAAAAGTTGTATCGACATCAACAGGATTACGATTTCAGTGCAATATGATGCAGGATGACCTTATCACGATAACCCATGATTATAAACCATTATAAACACAGAATCAACAAAAACATCTGCGACACGCACCTGGTTACATTTCTCAAATAAATCTGATCGAGGGTGGGGAAATCTGAAATATCTGAAAGGCAAGACAATTTTATGACAGAGTCATGAAATTCTGCTACAGCAACATGCACAGATTGACCTCCGTATAAAAAAAGTATCACCACGGTCCACCACTACTCACATGTATCCCTGCAGAAGAACATGCTAGTGCCATTTTCTGCAAGACAAGGCTTGCACATCATTGCGTATGATACGGTGTAATTGATATGATGTGAAGGCCATCATTTACATATTGATATAGGGCATTCCATTGATTGGTGACAGAAAAAACAAAAGAAATTATAGCAATAAAAACTGCTTTATGGCAGTTTTCTAAAAAAAGTTATTGTGTTCTAGTCCATGGACCCCGTCTAAAAAGTAAGAAATTAACGAAATGTGATAGCCGAAAATTAAAATTTCACACAAAACCTCACAATAATCACATACAGAATGAAAGGCTACATGCAGAAGTAGAATAGTAGTAGTAGAATTTATTATTTTGATAGGGAAGGCCCTACAGACGTTGCCGTCTTGTTACAGGGAACCCTAAGTGCTCTTTACAGAGCGAAACAAAAACGGATAGATGCTCAACCTGACGACACGAGACAGGCAGAGAATTCCACCTATCAGCGCCAAGGAAAGAAGACCTGTAAAAAGGCCCTAGGCCTGTGGGACAGCCCTATTCAAAATTTAATAATAATAATAATAATAAGACCTTTTCCCCTCGTGATCCTCTTTCCTATGCATGCATGACATGCATGTTGCCAATTGTTGTGCAGTACAAGTTTAGTGTTGAAAGCAGCATTTCAAGTGTTGTGATTATTGTGAGGTTTTGTGTGAAATTTTAATTTTCGGCTATCACATTTCGTTAATTTCTTACTTTTTAGACGGGGTCCATGGACTAGAACACAATAACTTTTTTTAGAAAACTGCCATAAAGCAGTTTTTATTGCTATAATAATTATGGAAGGCGAAGGACTAAAGCCGTAAAGGGACGCTGGTCTAGGAGGGCCGGATTTCTCGCACCACGGCAACCAGAAGCGCGCGGAACGCGAGAGCCACCATGTACCAGCGCAAAGCGCTCCAGACTTGCGGCGGTAGAGCGAGTGAGACACTTCGCCGTGACCCAGTACGAGTGCAGTCTTGAGCTACAGCTACGGCCTGGGCTAGCTACATAAGTCATTGTAGGCCCGCGGCCAAGGGAAAAATATTTGCCGAACGTGTGTTCGAAGCGGTTCATGTTCACTCCTTTCGATGATTATTATCAATATCATGATGTCTTTTTCAATTACTTCTAATAATTCTACCACTGTACCAGTGAATATTATTACTTCAATATTATTTATTAGTGCAGTAATTGCCAAGACAGAAGACTGCAATACGAACTCGTACTCGTAGCAGCAGCAATGCCAAGAAGAGCAGGCAGCGTAGCAAAAGCAGTCACAACAACGCAGACGCAATAACATTTTCAGCAGCCGTTCATCTCAGAGGGGATGCAGCGCCAAACTGCGAGGGTGAGGTGGTAACTCTCACAACCAATGCCTCCGCAGGTAAGTACTAGTAAAGCCTCTTGTGCGGGAAAAATGAATTGCACATATCATCAAACAAATTCAAATTCAGTAAACTACTTTGAAGTACAAAAATCAATTTAAATGCATGAATCTTCACTAGTTTGAGGGAAAGAGACAAACGGGAAAAGTCTGAACAAAAAATTGACTGTCACCACCAGGACTCGAACCAGGGACCCTCGCTTGTAGCTAGCGATGCTCTAACCACTGAGCTATGGTGTAGTCGTCATCCCAGCAGAGACCGTTCAACATTTTCTTCAGACTTCGTAACTCACACTTCCTGTGAATCCACACAGGCGGGTGGGACGCAGCCCTCACTGTACCCACACACTTCACGTACACTCTAGCACGCGTGCAGCCCCAAGTCATAAAAATGCATGAATGTTAGTATTAAACACAAAAAAAAAGTAAAAATCAATTGGAACACAAAAAAGAGACAAAAACCCTAGGTAAAAGAGCCCACAGAAACATTACCGTACTGGCAAAGAACGGCAGCTATTTACAAAGGCCCTATTCCTACGCCTGTATGATGCTCGGGACCCTCTGATACAGACAAGTACTATTATATAAGGCCAAGTAAAAAAAAAAGCTAGATGATCGTCCCCGTCCGCCCCAGTTTTTGTCAGCGCCCCAAGAAATATTTTATTTTTTAAATCGTGAGTTTTACTATATGGACCACATACTACTAGTATATCACAACGTCAGTATCGATCTGCTGAAGAAAGAAAAAGAAAAAAAGAAAAAAAAAGAAAAAAAGAGAAAAAAAACCTTGATGTTGTTGTGTACACTGTGTGCATGAGAGGGTAAAAAGTAAAAAAATAAAAATAAAATCCTCCCGCCCTCCCCGATTTTTCCAAAAAAAAGGACGATCATCTAGTAATTTTTTTTACTCGGCCTAACCCTGTTCTTACTCGAACATGCCTCCGGATAGCACACGACTCGTTGTTTTAGAAGACTGTATTATAATGTTTTAGTCTGACTCTGATCGAAATCATCTTGCAGTACAAAGGAAAGTTCTGCTTCTCTCGAAGCAGAAGCGGAGATTCAAAAAACATTCAAATCAAAAGATTGCGCGAAAGCAGTGTACGCGACTACGCGCATCAGACGTGAATACAACATGAGAAGTGAAAGCAGTGTACGCGACTACGCGCATCCAGACGTGAATACAACATGAGGAATGAAAGCAGTGTACGCGACTACGCGCATCAGACGTGAATACAACATGAGGAACGAATGCGTAGTAGCATGATAATGCACAACAGTACAACAAGCAGTGCTGATAGACACATAAAACGGAGTGGCTCTGCACCATTATCAGTGGGCTGGATATAGACTGTACAAACCCAATACTAGTACAATACTAGTATTAGATAAACCTTGTTATAGTTCACACATGTTGTTAGTTTGACAGCATGAAACAAGGTGGAGGACACAACACCCAGCTGGAGAAACTAAAGAAGTCAGTTACGACTGCCCTTGAAGCTGAGAAGTTGTGTGAGCTCAGTCTGTGCGAACGGTAGGTTCATTATCCAAACAAATGGCGAAATAAAAAGTTGCCAGAAGAATAACCTCTACAAATAACCACTTGTGTTATCCACACGTATCAACTACTTATCAGCATTTCAAAGAATATTCTGATTCTGAAAACAATCGTTTCAATGCTCGACCTTATTATAATGATGATAAACTGAACACAATTCAAGAATACTATAACTCAACACATAAGAGATTAGAACTCAGACGGTGAGCCAAGAAAAAATTGTAACATGGAAAAATGTGGGCACAAGGCACTTTCATGCCGTGGAATGTCTCCGTGCTCCTTGTCAGTTTTGTGCTGGATTGTGCACGTCTGACTCTTCAAAATCTGGCTTAGTTGGTAGACTCAATCGCATAACTTGTGCCCACATTTGTCCATGTTACATAAGTGATATGAATGTTATCTAATCTGGCACTCAATGTGTGACATTTTGTGTGACATTTTGTGTGTTATCTTGCAATATCACGCGACTCAATATCACATCAGACTAATTATACCAAAGTTTCTCTGCAGGGACTGGGAGGATGGGAGTTGAAAAATCCACAGCTGATGCAAACCGGATTTTTAATGTATGATGTATATGTGTTTTTTTTCTGCACCCCACTAGGTTCATCGTTAGCTACCCCACAGCTGAGTGCCATACTGGTCATGACGTAACTACAGAAACAGGAAAACTTGCCGGGGAGCTGAGCGAAAGGCAAGGTAAGAAACTAAGAATCACTCCGCGACATCTGAGGCTTCATGCAAACGGTGATAACGGCACACGCGCCATGACTTTGTTTTGTAGGCTCTGTTGAGAAGCGACACTCCAACGCGTTCACCTGTGACCACCACGGCACAATGTATAGCGCGACAAGGCTGGTGTGATATTCAGTACTGAGAACGTGACCGCGGTCCGAGCAACAAACAACACCTTTGTGCAGTTGACAAGACCCTTGTTCACCCTTGACCATTCCTGGAGCAATATAAATCTAAATCTGCAAAAAACAAACTC
This sequence comes from Sycon ciliatum, assembly GCF_964019385.1. Classification (NCBI taxonomy): domain Eukaryota; kingdom Metazoa; phylum Porifera; class Calcarea; order Leucosolenida; family Sycettidae; genus Sycon; species Sycon ciliatum. Next base: position 77,121,267 of record NC_088643.1, on the reverse strand, counting down.
TCTCTACAGCTACTTGTTTTCTCCTGCAACCTTCTCCGGGACTGTGCTGCTTTTTAAAACTACTGTCATGTCCAGCAAAATCCAGCCTTATCATGCTCAACTAGGGTCAGGACCATACAGTTGTTGCCCACAGGGACAGTTGTCTGTGTACTGCTGCGGGGTACTGATGTTTTATTTGGCTGGATTTCATCAACAACGACTACTTTACCATTCAAATGGTTGGTTGTTACCTGTGATCTCTGTGTTCTCTTTGTAGAACTTTATACCTGTGCATGGCCATGATCCCATGTACAAACAGCCCCAGAGAGTACCCATGCGTGCTGTACCCAGCGTGTGGCGCACGGCAGTCGGCCCAACAACAGCACGCGAGCAAGGTACGTCAGAACACTGCTACGTATATGAGTATTCGTGTGCCTGTGTGTATGAGTGTGCGCTCGTTTGTGTGTGTCCGTATTTGTTTTAAAGTTTGATGCAGTGGTTTGTACTAGGTGCTTTCCCGCCTACTCAGTTCTCACCAACCAGACTGATATCTATGATAAAGCTCTGGTCTACGGTACATGAGTAGATGATGCTCTCCGGATATCTAGCAGCATCTAGACCCTCCTGGAATACGGAGAACTTAATTATGGGCTGCTTATCGCTATAGGCTACTGACATGTATTGTACTATGGTACTTGAAGTCTTGAATAGTAGTCGTTGGTGGGAAAGGATCATCCCTCTAGGCTATGTGTGGGTTCGTGTTATGACAAGTTCTTGTGGACCTACAATGTCCTCTGCAGGTATGTTCAATTTGTAAAGATGTTCCCATCCATCAACCTCCGCTCAGAACGAGCTAAGAATCGTGGACAGCTTATCAAGGACAAGGTATGTTGCGGGTGCTCCGCCGGCTGATGTGACCAGTAATGGATGTGTCTGTCCTGCTGCTAAGTATACGAGATCTCGTAGTCCTTAGGCTGTTTTGTTGTCCTGCTGCTGCCTAGCGGATCATGTGATTGTTCGCTTCCCTGTGTGTGCTCTGGGTACTGCCCCTCGCGTTGTTTCCTGTAGCTGTGTGCTTATTGTGCTGTTGTCTGTGTTCTTGTATTCACATGCCGGATTCCCTTGCATTCATGTATCCACATCATCCGGGTGACGTCACATGCCTATCATAGTGCCAGTGGTGTAACGATGTGCTAGTATTGTTTTCCTGTGTGATGACATTCCCCAAACTGTCTCCTGTCTCGCATGCGCACGTGTGATATGAGCATGCATGATTCGTGAGTCTTCAGTCAGCGAGTCTTGATACACACATGTAACACAGTGTTATCTCTGTGTTTACACGGTGTACTTGTAGGTTGAACTAGCTGGTGTCGACTTGACTGACCTGGGCAAGAAGCTGTTTGCCCTCAAGGCATGGGCATCCGCGCACACGAAGGTGCCCCGCGCCAAGGCTAAGAAAAAGACATAGACTACGTGTTCGCATGGCTCTTTGTACATTCACAGTTGAGTGCCTCGTTTATGTGTGTATGTTTAAATCATGTACACCCTCTGATGGGAGTATGATAATGTAGTCATCTAGGACGGCTGGACTGTCCCTAGTGTTCCAAGTGCATATTGACGCTAACCTCCAATGTTATATCCAGCAAGTATCAGATCTGCACTATCGCACATAGAACTGGTGTATATTTCTTTACTGTGTTGACTCACTACCCTACTAGCCACAGTCATATTTATATCAACAATAACGTGGGCACCGCATTATTTTTTGTTTAGGAGCTGTCGGTATGCCGGTAGCATGGGTCACGCTAGTGCAAAATAGGCTAGACTACATGCAGCCAAGAACCAGGCACTATTCCATCCAAGAAATAGTGGGAGTAACTATCCTGATGCCTTGCAACATGTCCAAACCACTTCAACTTGATGCTTGGTAACGAGAGAGCTTGGAAGCTCAGGGCCCTACGCTATGCTTTTTTGCCTTGATGACCGAGACAAAAAAAAGCATAGGGACCGGATGTCATAAATTCTTATAAGTTTCTACTTTTTGTTTTTAGACATATTAAACCTGGGATTCGAACCCGCACTATCGCCCTGCATGCATCCCCCGATACACTTCGCATACATACTATTTCTTTCAAGTTGCTTCACGTTATGATCTTGTATTTGAAAGCCCTATTGGAATATGCATTGTGGCCAGCCGTTTTTGATTGTACGGTACGGTCGGGATAGGTACGGTCGAGGGTAATACGACACCGTCTACCGCCTTGATGACGGCAAAAAAAGAAAAGGGATGTTATAAATTTTTCAATTCTCCTATTTTTTTCGGGCATTACCTGGGATTCGAACCCGCACTATCGCCCTACATGCATTCCCCCATACACTTCGCATTCATACTCATTCTTCCAAGTTGCTTCACGTTGCTTGCGGTTGAAAGCCCTATTTGAATATTGCGGCCAGCTGTGTTTGATGGTACGGTACGGGACAGATACGGGATAGCGCCAGGCGTGACACAAACACACAAACACCAAATTAAAGCTGTGTGGACCCTGGCTAGCGCCAGACGTTACTGAAGTAACGTCTTCTGCATAGCTACGGGAAGAAAACTAATTATGGACCTTACTTAAGTATTTTTTTTAAATAGTTCAATACTCGTAAAATGAGTGCCAATGGGCAAATGTCCGGTGCTGCACTGAGAACGCATGAGTGGTGACATCTCGTACTGCAATAGGGACTACTTGTATCACGACTAAACATCTTGGTCGTGTTGCTTGATTGCTGCGTCCATCAACTCAATGCACACGCCGGTGGCTTGCTGCGCCAAGCGGCTGACTGCGTGGAAGTTGAGGAAGCCATGGGATATTCCGTCGAATGGGCGTAGTGTCACATCCTTGCCGAGTGCGTGCAGACGACGCGCCATGACGATGGAATCATCCAAGAGGGGGTCAAATGAACTTGGCTGAAAGGTACAACAGAACGGATGGAGAGAGAGAGAGGGAGAGAGAGAGAGTGTGTGAGAGAGAGAGTGTGTGTGTGTGTGTGTGAGAGAGAGAGAGAGAGAGAGAGAGAGAGAGAGAGAGAGAGAGAGAGAGAGAGAGAGAGAGAGAGAGAGAGAGACATGCACACACACACACACCTGTACTTGTACTTGTTGCTCACTGCCAAAACTGGTCACGTGGGTCTCCCCGGGAGAGGGGAGAGAGACTCTAAAGGAATCTTGGAAAGATGACTCAATTGGTTATTGAACCGCCCAACGGCCGACACCCCCTGAAATCCCCAAAACTCTGGGTGGACTTGAAAACGATCCCACTTATGGGCTCACCACACCTCAGTAAGTGGGTGTGGACAAGGTGCAGAAAAAGGATTGACGGCATCAGGGTATCCGTCCTGGGATCCAACTGCAGTTACCCCTGCCCCCAGTGGAGGTAATACTTGCTACTAGTGCGGGTGGCTAAATCAGGCTGGATCTGATTTAGACATCACTAGCACCATCGATTACACAAGAGTTAATCTAGCCAGAAGCAGTCCATGGTTAACAGGTATGTATACTTCAAATAGAAAGTATACGAACCCTGGAACCAACAAAGGTGGCAAGTACAACATTACACCTTCAAGCAGCCGAGCCCGTTGGCAACATACCCAACACAATCAGGCATAAGTGTACCCACCAACTGAACTAGCTGGCACACACACACACACACACACACACACACACACACACACACACACACACAGAGTAAGAGATGACCCATAGCACGAAGAAATCTATCGGCAAAGAAACATAGCTTTCTTACTTGAACACCCACAAAGGAGCACAATAATGTAGCATTTTGAAATGTTCTTGTACTCAAAGATACCGATAAGAAGTACGGCTGAGCCTCAGGCAACTCTTCCACTAGACAGCAGGGGTCCTTCTCCAATGGAGGTCGCTGTCATGGAAGTTCTATCAGCTCATACTGCACACTACTCTCTGTGGAAGGGGTGCTAGTAACCCACCTTCCCATTCCTAGCAGGGTCCAGCACATACATGTAGATGATCTATATGTGCTTACCAAGGTGCTCTGTGCACACTTCACATGACTGACTATTAGAGAGAGGTTAAGCTGCACGTTATTTCTGACGTGATGCGCAATATCACGTCAAATTAGGCGTAAACCTCCAAATTTCGACGTGAGCTGCAGGTCACTTGCGTTGTTTTCCAACGCGCGAGCTGAACTTTCGTGTCACGTAAAGCTTAACCTCTCTATTAACACCCCTTCCCAGACACGCAATATGTCTCAGGCACAATCGATTTTCTATGGAACTCACATGGCCAGCTACTCATTACACACAGACTAGCTGCTCCAGACATAGCTACTCATTACACACAGACTGCTCCTTGCATTGATCAGTAAGGCTTGAAAATGCTAACAGTACAGTCAGACCTCGCTTAACCGCACACATCCGTTTTCCACAAAAATATCCGGATAGGCGAGGGAACTGGATAACCGAACACCGGTTACATTGGATGCATCACGCAGACTAGCTGCTCCAGACATAGCTACTCATTACACACAGACTGCTCCTTGCATTGATCAGTAAGGCTTGAAAATGCTAACAGTACAGTCAGACCTCGCTTAACCGCACACATCCGTTTTCCACAAAAATATCCGGATAGGCGAGGGAACTGGATAACCGAACACCGGTTACATTGGATGCATCACGTATGCTGTAAATCTGTAGCCAGCTATTTTCTTCCGGGTCGCGAGGGATCCGGATAAGCGAGATCTGACTGTACATCACACCCAGACCCAGAGCTACAGGCCAGGGCCTGTCACAACATTGCTGACCTCTGACTCTGTGGCTCCAGCAGATCCTGTGAAGTACGTACATGTGCATGACTGTACTTCAGAATTAGGTTGTTAACATGCTCATCATGTCACATGTAGAGACTACACAGAAGACTCTCTACTCTAGGTCTCCTTTTTGGTGAAACAGACTTCCAACATTGCACATGTTGTAAGGTTGCCTAACTTAGTTACATGTACATGACTATTGCATCTAGTCACAATTCACACACCTACGTGTGGTATAGCAGTGCTTGGGTTTTCCGGGGCATCGGAAAGGTTCCTTCTCGAAAGAGTTTTGGACAGGGGTGTATTTGCGGACAGTTCCTGATCAATAGGCCAGTTTGTCAATACGATAAGTACGGAATTAGCACTCCTCAGCTACTGGTATGTGAATGCATAGCTCATACCGTACTGCCATGTGTGCTATAGTGGCTTACCAGCAATGCAACCGATGGTAAGCTGTGCAGCATCTCATCACTGGCCAGCAGTGGAGAGAGGTAGGCCGGCGAAGCATTCAGGATGGTGGCATGACGTTGGTGGATGCCCGACTGCAGCTGTGACAGGTGACCGGTGTTCGGGTGATACTCTGGCGTGCTGGACAGGACAAGAGAAGAACACCATGAACTGGTACTCACAGAGCAATCAGCATTGCGGAGTACATCCACAGCATAGCCTAGCAGTGCGAGCACAGAGAGACTGAGAGAGTGGATTCCGATGACTTTAAGGAGACTATAGCAAGGGCAAAGGCAAGTCACACGGTCCACGTCCACCAAACACCTGCCTCTAGTCACAGAGCTCTCTGTCCTCATCCATCACCAACGTTGCATCAGATAAAGAAAGCAGGACAAAGGAAGCGACGCAGTTTTGTTTCAATTCCAGGTGGTGAAAATCAAAGCTCGAAGTGATGAAAATCAAAGCTTGAGGTGATGTGCACACAGCTACCCAGAAAGTGACAAAACCATACAATGCTGCTCAATGAAATCCGGTTGTGCACAGCATACACAGCTACCCAGAAAGTGACAAAATCACAGCTAACCAGAAAGTGACAAAGTCACAGCAAAGCACTTTAAAGTACAGTCTGTATCGGCTATAGAGTGACCGGATATAAGAATATATCGGCTACAGTGATATTGGTACGAAATATCAAAAGCAAAACGTATTTTATCCAGTACAAATATCACTATAACCAATATTATCGGATGTAATGATATTATCGGATATTATGATGGCAACAAAGAATCAAAACATGCATAACACACTACATTATTATCGGCTATAGTGATAACTTTAAAATACATGTTGCAATAATATCAAAGGCCCTATTTTTTTACTTTCTTCACGTTACTTATTTTGACAGTGACACATGTACACGTACATAACAGAATTTTTTTATGGAAATGCGGGCACTGTCAACTATGCAGCATGCTCATTTGTCAAAACGCCATGCTGGAAGTATTTCCTTGCCTTTAATGTGTCGATCGAAAGAAATCGATCGTATCGCATATAGTGATGCATCGGTTATAGTGATACAATCACGGAAATCAAAAGGGTACGCTATAGCCGATACAGACTGTACAGTGCTGCTCAATGAAATCCGGTCACGTGAGTCAAGTTTGCGCCTTGCACCATTTCGCAGCCCAATGTTCGCAGGTCTAGGGCAACGCCCAGCACGTACGTGAGTGACTCGACTGGATTTCATTGAGCAGCACTGTAGGTTCTTTCACATTTCATAAGCACAAGACATGAAGTGTGAAAGTTGATTGTCGATGTGCTAAGAACGTGACTTGGTGTAGTTTCACCGTAGTACACGTGGACACACACACGCACGCAGAGGGAGACTGCAGCCTACAGCCAATTCCGTCCCATATTGTGCGAACAGCTCTCACATTGGGTGCACTGAGCAACCTCCCAGAGAAGGTGCCTACGTTGGCGTGGACAAAGTAATGTAACGCCTATCATTGTCACTACGTCGCATACAGTCAAACTTCAGTAGAACGTATGAGGGAGTAGTAAAACGCTGGTATTTACGTACTCCCTGAGCGTACCTCTAGGGGACATCCACCTCAGTGATTCACAGGTGAGGTACTTCACACCTGAGGTCTGGGAAAGGATACGCAGGGTCGTCGAAACAGCACTCCACACCCGATGAAAGGAGAAAAGGGTGTTAGACCCTGGGTATTTAACCCTTTCCGTGCTGACCCCTTTTACTCCAGCAAACTGCCTTTCCAGCGCACTGACTCTCCTGGTGTCGTTTTCGCGCAAAGGTCCGAACGAATTTTTCTCTCAATTCAGTTCACCTTGATGGATTTTCGTCATCCTGGGCTTGTTGGAAAGATCAGGACCAAGCGAATCCATCCTGGTAGCTCTCCTCTCAATATGCACAGAGGTGCAACTTCTATGTCCTCTTGAAACTACTTCACGATGCCTCGGAATGGCACAGCAACTCGACCTCACATTCTTTTCGATTTCTTCTTCCAGTTCAGCCGATTTTCACGATTCAAACTGCGCTGCAAAGCTGAGATCCACGTGCTTCCGCTGGTGTCCATTACGCATGCGCTGCGCCAAAGGGAAATCCCCTGGCACGCAACAAAAAAACTGCGTGAACAAAACGCTCAGTGCCGTGAATTCCGTGTTCACACCGTCGCCGCTCCGTCAATCTTTCACCTATCGCGAAGAACTTTATATTGCTAGAAAGCTGAGCTCAATACCTTTCCAACAGCGTATCGATTATAGCGATAGACTTATTTTTGACGGAGTTACAAAAGTTTGTACACTCATCTATGCGCTGTGAAGTACTGCGCAAATCTCATGACGTCTATAGACGTCATTAGTCGTTTGGCGTACAGCGCGCATGACGTCTATAGACGTCATTAGCATGGAAAGGGTTAATGTTGAAGTTTAACTTTTATTTCATGCCACCTTGCTTGTCACACACCAATATCGCAACCACGTTAGCTATAATTTTAAAAGTTACTGTCTCCACGCCGACTGTTCACATTACAAGGTAAGGGTATATATTGTGAAATGGGCAATCCTATTTGCACCGAAGGAATTTTTACTGGAGTGACAGTCTATGCACCTCTTATCAGCTGTCACTATCCAAAGATGCCAACGTTTGCCAATTCTAATTTGCTAATCCCAGGAATGCACTATACAGTGAAATTTCCAAGGAAAAGAAGAACTGGTATCTCACCTGCCACTCCCCCGGTACGCATTCAAACATGCCCGCAGCGTTCCAATGGGTAACAGCGGATCCATTACGCTTAGGCAGCGTGCCGGTGACAGATCTAGTGAGATTTTCAGAGCAGGGTACGCGCCCAGCACCAGACATGGCTTCCGAAGCTGGTACTGCGCAGCGAGGAATGCCACTCCGAAGACAAAGTTACCTCCGGCCGAGTCGCCGGCCAGGATGACTTTCTCGGCAGTGGTGCCCAGGCTGGTGGCGTTCCTCAGCACCCAGGCGTACGCGTAGAAACAGTCGTTGACGGCACGTGGGTACGGGTGCTCGGGGGCCGTCATGTAGTCAACGGACACCACGGGAACGTTGAGCTGGTTGGCCCAGTGGCTTAGATAGCTCTGCATGAACAATACACCACAAGGAAGACACATGCATAGGGTATACTAATATTATGTACAGTGATGCTCAATGAAATCCGGTCACGTGAGTCAAGTTTGCGCCTTGCACCATTTCGCAGCCCAGTGTTCACAGGTCTAGGGCTGCGCAACGCCCGGCACGTACTTGAGTGACGCGACTGGATGTCATGGAGCAGTACTGTACTATTGTATATGGGGCCAAATGAAAACCTGGTGCACATCCGTGTTACACACATGATACAGTATCTTTTTATTGGCTACGGCAGCGGAGAAATGGATGGAGCATGGTGGCAGCAAAGCACACCCATTTGTTTCCAATGACCTAGCACATGTGACTGTGACGTTTGCGCCAGAAACCCTCCACCATGGAAGTGAATGATGACTGCCTTAGAAGGCTCAGAGCTGGCACTCTGCAGCAAAAAGAGAGTGTTGAGCATGGTACAGAACAAATCGTCAACGTCAACCGCACATGGCATGCTAACACCTTTGTTTGTTTGTTTTGAAACTCGGATGTTTTTCTTCTTCTTTTTTTTCTCTACAAAATCCACATTATCTCCAGACACTGGGGTGAATAATGGAGTGTGCATGTGGTGGTGGGGCCCATTAAGCTCAGCCGACCAGAGGTCTCGGCTTTATAGCTCCATGGACGCACCAAAGGGGGATCGGGTAGGAGTATCCAAAAGACCACGGACAGCTATTGTACTCTACGGTCGCAGAGCACACATACAAATGTCACCTTACTTCTCACAGTGACTTACATGAAGGCCGAGGCACCGTCCATAGAAGCTTCTCCGCTCCATACTCTCAGCAGTGTCCAGAAAATCGTCCGGAAACTGAGTATGATCAACGATCAGGTCGCCAGTCTTGTCCATGCCACTTGCACGACAGCGTAGATGACTTTAAAAAGCTGCGCGTGATCCCTGAGCAGCTCTGAATGTTCTTCAAGTGCTGACACAGCCTGTGCGAAATCTCTCTTAGTATTCGATGACGTAAGCAGTGACTTGATGATGTCATCAAGCGCCAATGTACACGTGGAGAATATGGATACACTAGATCGCAGTCCGTTGCTGGCTACACCCGGGTAAGCATTGTAACGGGAACATTGCTGCAGCAAGTAAGGGATGGTGCTGAGCAACGACCCGATCGCAGCGCACAGCATATGACAAGCGGAAGCCAATCGGGACCTCTGCTCCGGGCTCAGTGCTCCGCCACCTTTGCTGCGCTGTTCCTGCTGGAGACGCTGCACTTGCGCTAGCAGCCCTTGCAACGCTGCGGTTGTGACACGCGGTGGAGTGGAATAGTGACGCGCTGCACTGCGTGACGCGGGGCATTGCCAGTGATGGTGTGTCACCAGCGACGCAGTGTACTCGCCACGACCTGTGTCCGCTACACTCACCAAGTTCCTGGTACTGACAACAGCTACTGAGCAGGGAGCACCGGTATGCTGTTTCACCACACGGTGCAGCTGGGCAATACGCCGAACTGATACAGCGGGAGCGAGAAAGCAGCCGCTGTGAAGCAACGACAGGTCGAGTGGCGTTACGTGCTACTGTTGATGCCGCCATAACAACAAGCTAGGCAATAAGAGTCCCTTGCCAGGGCAGGCAGTCCAATTGGTTTCAAAGGTCAGGCAAAATCACAAGTCCTGCGGAGCACGTACACGAACACATGTTCAAAGCGCATGCAAGGCAATTGCAAGCGCATACACACACAAAACAGTTGTGCACGGCACATTCAAAGTACACACTGCTCACACATGAAGACACATAAGCACATATGCGCGCGCACGCGCACACACACACACCGACACACAAGCAAACAGAGAGACACACACACACACAGATGAGACCCTGACCAAACACATGTACTAGTAAAAGACCGCATGCACAATGTCAATGTGATGCACACCTCCAAGACGGAATGGGCGCTTTCAATAGTACACATACTACTTCTGGTGCTTTGAAGATCCAGAAAACCCCAGTGTAACACCGGCTTTAGCCTACAGGTTTGTACACACTGTGGGTGACATTGCATACAAGTAGATCATCACATCTAGTACGATTGTTCTTCCACTTCAAGAATCGTCCCTTCGTTTCACAGCACAGAATAGCTGTCTCTCAGCTGGTAATCAGCAGGGACATTCTCTACTTGCGAAGACTGAGTGATTGCCAGCACTCGCCCTTTCCTTCCACAAGCGATGTATAGAATAATAATATCACTGTTCGAGTATTTTTCTTTCAAATCTGAGACCATTGACAGGATCGGAAGGAGAGCTCTACTGCAAGCCAGAAGTCAGGCTGGCGTCAGGCTGGCGTCAGGCTGTCGTGAAAAGTAACGAATTCAAACCGCTCCTCAACAAAATCATTACAGTTAGCAAAGAAGCTAGTTCCAACCAATCCAAGTAGAGTGACTTTCAGGAACTATTATTAAATCCAACGTCTTGTTCATTCAAAGACAGTGCTTTTTTCGCTTCTGCACTGTCTTTGAGTTACGAGATGTATGCGCTCAGCCGCTCACCTGGGTCACGGCGAAGTGTCGTCGCTCTCCCTGCTCTCCGCGTAGCTCCGGATCTCCGCACGCGCAGCCTACACAACGCTTTGCGCTGGTGGCTGTCGCGTGCGCGCACTCCTGGTTGCCATGGTGCAAAAACTGCCGCCCTCCTAGACCAGCGTCGCATATGGAAGCAATCTTCATTTCCTCAAATCATTTCGTAGTGACAGTGTTCCTTTTTTCATGTAATAGGGAGGTTCTGCTCTACGTTTTGGGAACGCGACGCAAAGAATCACGCGAACTTTCTTCGCGTTCCCGTAACGTAAAGAAATGCTGTTCTGCTCTACGTTTCACCTAGAGAAGTCACGTGGAATGTGTACTGGGAATTTCCCCTTCCATATTTGGCAGTTTTCTGCATGCAGTTGATCGATACCCAGCAAATCCGTACGCATTTTCTCTGCGTGTGCCACAACGTAGAGAACCCCATCTCCGCGTAGAAATCTGGAGCCAAAACACGCGAAGCCGTAGACTCTAACCCAGACACCTGCTCTCTACGTGATTTCTCTACGTTTCACGTATAGCAGAACCTCCCTAGTCCTGGAATTATTTTCGCCTAGTCGTTTAGTCGGACAAGAGAAGGACATCCCTCTTCATCTCCTTGGCATTGCTTCGTACAAGGTATGTGATCGTCGGCCATTGCATGTCTATCCGATTAGGATCGTACACAATTCTTGCTCGTAGTCTGATTCCATATATAGACATATTTATTTTTTAGTAATTTTTCAGCGTTTGATTTATTTGTTCGTAATTTTTCGTCGTTTGCAGCTACATGTACAACACTATCGTCATACATCTGCGCGTGTGAATGCACATGTGCATCTTACCTGGCGATGAGCATGACCCTCCCCCTGATTGAATTGTTGTATAAATTCATGCAAGGTAAGTAAAATAGTTGACTAAGTCTTGCTGTTAGGTAAATCGGGGGGAGGATTTTTTTCAACAACTCTCCAGTACCTGTAGACACGTATGTGATGGTGATTGGGTTATTACGGTCGTCATCAAAGAGTTGATGGGGGTTGCGATGGTGATTGGGTTAGCATAACGATAGGATCTGTACACATACATGTACAATGTAGCAACAAGATTTGCAAATAGGGTATATAGGACCTGTACACACACACACATAAGAATAACGATAGGATCTGTGCACGTAACAACTAGATCTAGGGCATATAGGACTTGTACACATAATTATAAGATGATTATTAGGGTTTGCTGAGTGTTGTTGCTGTTGTCGTTGTGATCTGTAGTACCAAGAGTCCATAACCCCCCAGAGTGTGCAACTCCAGGTTGGGGTCTGGCGCAACGAAATCCAAACATTGCGTCATCCGGTCCCCGGGCAAGCATGGGCGGATGGGGCCATGTGCATATCTGGTACATCCGGCGGGGGTTCCAAGTGGAAGCAAGCCACGGAAGTGTCACGTAAAACGTTTGCTCCACGGGCTATGCAGTGTCAGCAGAACGGCTTTGATTTCACAGTCACAGAATTTTTTTATTTGAAGAGAGTTTCTCTGCTCGTTGTCTGAAAAGCTTGTATTGGGAGAGTTCGTGACTCCGGGATAGCAAGAATAGGCATGGATATAGATTTACAAGATTTGATGGAAATAGCTCTTGGCACGGCATGAAGACCCGATCGATTTCGAAGTAGATGTGCTTCAACCTGCTCCTCAGCCCCATTTTGGTACAATTTCCAACACTCGACAATCGAGAGAAGAAAATGAGGAGCCCAGATCGAGCAAAAACTGACGAATATCGTCCACAGAGACACTGCACTCCGGCGACAATGGGGAGCGCTTTGCTTTAGGTTCAACAGTGGCCATTGTTCTTCTCTTATCGGAGAGACACTCAAAAGAGAAAACTGTTCGACAACTCTAAAATAATTCTTTGTGTACTTGAGCCTTTCAGTTTCAGGCGTGTTACGTGGCCGTGGATTCGTAAAGAAAGACCCCAAATTGGGCAAACGGGCGAAGTAGGTCCGGGCCAAACTTCCCATTTCGTCATAGCTACTCACTACATGACGTATGAAGTTTGGATTTCGTTGCGGCACTGATTTGTGCTGAGAAGGATCACGAGTTGCACACTCTGGGGGGTTATGGACTCTTGGTAGTACCTGCACACATAAAAAGAGTAGAGTTGACATGGCAATAGGATTGTTATGGTGATAGGGTTATGAGCAGGGAGTCGTAAAATACCGGGAGGCGACACGAGATGCACAACCGCGTCGGATGATTGCCTCAGCTCGGGCACGAGTGCTGAGACCTCACGCGCTGCATGCATGGCGAGGGACTTCCCATGAGGTCAAAGCGGCGCAGGTCATGCAAAAGGACGCGTTCGCTGTTTGGTCCAAAAAATTTGAAAACTCAATAAAGTTATCCTGCACACAACGAATCCAGTGTCAGCAGTTCGTTTTGTTTTTCTAAGTAATAATACTTTGTGCCTTGGCCTTCGAAGTAAAGGATGATGGAGCTTGACAGAGATGACTGCCAAAGTGATGAGTCCACCGTGGAAGATGTAGATGACGCCACGTATTCACTTGGTGACCTGAGTTGTGGGGATGTTCAGCTGTGGGCTACAGGTGAGATTCTTTCGTTTGCATGTTTTTGTCTCTTCCTTGTGGACACGAATGTATAATCTGTAGCATACCTAAGTGCCCGAACTGACCCGATAAATTAGGTGGTCGACACCATCCTTTTCATCCTAGTCTGCCCACGATGCATTGTCTGTTCACTGTGACAGGATATTTATTGAAGTCCTGAAAATTTACGTGTGTACCTAGTATGTATCATCACCGTAGATGATGTAAACCTCCATCCTCAAACCATACTTTGTCTATGTGCAGATCGATGTAAGAGTGGTAGTGCCATCATGGTGTACAGGCCTATGGAAGGTGCAGTGATCCATGGAATTTGCAAACTGCTGGCAATGAGACAGGCGAGTGTTACTGAGGCGACGGAGTCATTCCTGCATGTTATTACGACACGGTTACACAAGGCATCAGGTACTGCAAATCTGCTACGCCAGGAAGTGTGCCAGCTGAAGGCATGCAAGGGTGCTGATATTTCGCAAGCATGGCAACAAATGCTGTCCGTCAAGACAAGACAGTGGTGCCCCAGTTGTCGCGTTCGAGTCATTGCCAGGGGCCGAGCATTTCTCCGCTCTCTCCTCGTGGGTTGTAAGCTCTGTATAAGACAAAATACAACACAGAGTGAACATTGGTGATACGATTATTTTTGTTATGGCATTCACCTGTTCGAATTTGCACAGGGTGCATCAAACCCTGTAGCCTTTGCACAAGTCTGACCATTACTACGGGCAGATACGACTGGCTATGTGCAATAACTTAGGGTGTGGGGTGGTTCTCATAGCGTTCCAATAAATTGCTTTCCCTTGTTTGTTTGTTTTTCTGCAGGCATTTCATGGATTCTCTTGATGTTCTGACTGAGTATTAATAACTCAACTACATGCTCTGCAGTGCACGTGCACATACTGTGTGTGTATGATACTGTGATAAGCGGTACAAGCAGTATACAGGATATTGACGGGTATTCACCTTGAGTGCATTCGCCGATAGTGTGACTTTCGTCGCAGAGAACTTTGCTCAGTCGGTGAGGCGACTCGGCCTTACGTTTCCTGAAGGCAATGTGTTCAGAACAGTTATGAACAGCTATGAACAGTTAAGAAATGACAAATATTGTTTGCAGTTCATGGGCCATATAGATGTGAAACACTTTGAATGCAGAAGAATGAGGATAGTGGCATCAAATACTGCATGGATTCTGTTTGATATGCTACTTTTTTTTCCCTTCCATGGAGAGGTGAGTACATCGTCGAACTTCATCTCGAAACTTCACACAAACCTAGAATGGAACTTGGACAACATGAAGGGGCCATGGGCATGGTGTGTTTAGTGGAGAACTATTCCGAAAACAGGGTGTCATTCGCATTGACTCAATTCAAATTTGAGTACATTTCGTGAATAACTTACCTTGACATTCCGTCGTCTCCAAAGCAGTGAACTTCCAAAAAAAATTAAAAGCCACGGCTCAATCTAAGGTAATGCGTGGTACGTATCAGAAACAACCAGCTTTCGCTCTGGAGATCCAGAATAGCCTCGAAGCATATAGCAAAAACAATTGAGAAAAAGAAGATGACGACGACGTTTCAATCACGCTTCAAATTTCGCGGGTCGAGTGCGGCAATCCTCGGATCGTGAAATGTGTGGCGTGTCGCCTCCCGGTATTTTACGACTCCCTGGTTATGAGGGCTACTAGGGTTATCATCTCTCGAAATATTAGGGTTATCGTCATGGTGATAGCCCTAGGGTTAGGGTTATCGTCATGGTGATAGGGTTAGGGTTATAGGGTTATGGTCATGGTCTTATCAGAAATATTAGGGTTATTGCCATGGTGATAGCCCTAGGGTTATGGCCATGGTGTTAGGGTTATCAGAAATATTAGGGTTATCGCCATGGTGATAGCCCTAGGGTTAGGGTTATCGTCATGTTGATAGGGTTAGGGTTATCATCGTCAGGAATATTAGGGTTATCAGGAATATTAGGGTTATGGTTATCAGGATTATTAGGGTTATCGCCATGGTGATAGGGTTAGGTGTTATCAGAAATATTAGGGTTATCGCCATGGTGATAGGGTTACCAGGATTATTAGCAAGAGTACATGAAAACCAGAGTGTGCAGCTTGGGGCCTTTTCTGCTATGGGTGTCTGTCACGGCGAAATTCCGTGATTACATCATATTTGGCCCAGATCTGAGGCGGGAAATGGCGTAGTGCGTACAACTGAGCTGCAGTTGTGCAGAAAGAGACCTGCTTGAATCCTGCTTGTACGCACTACATCACTAAAATGATGTAATCACGGAATTTCGCCGTGACAGCAACCCATCGGAGCTGCACACTCTGGTTTTCATGTACTCTTGTTATTAGGGTTATCATCATCCGGAATATTAGGGTTATCGTCATGGTGATAGCCCTAGGGTTAGGGTTATCAGGAATATTAGGGTTATCGTCATGGTGATAGCCCTAGGGTTAGGGTTATCGTCATGTTGATAGGGTTAGGGTTATCATCGTCAGGAATATTAGGGTTATCGCCATGGTGATAGCCCTAGGGTTAGGGTTATCGTCATGGTGATAGGGTTACAGGGTTTATTAGGGTTAATATGCCCCGATTTTTAGGGTTAAACGTACAGATTTAGGGTTAAATCGCACAATTTAGGGTTAAAACGCCCAGGTTTTAGGGTTAAATCACATTACGTCATCGATGACGTCATGTGTAAAACGCTCCGATTTTAGGTTAAATCGCAAAAATTTGCCGTAAATCGCAAAAATTTGCCGTAAATCAAAAAAAATAGGGTTAAAACCCCCCGGTTTTTAGGGTTAAATCGCTATGACGTCATCGATGACGTCAGTGAGTTGGTACACGCCTAATACTTTCTACTTGTATCAAACCGCGCGAATATCATGGTGACGTAGCCAAATCAGCAAGATGTTGTCGCATCACTGACTTCTTCTGTGAATGGTATTTCGCGAGTTCGCATCGCACGCGTCTGTCGCAGATCGCGTCGCATCACGTGTCGCATTGCAAAAAAGCTTCTGTGAATCCCGCTTTACTTTTATTTTTCGCCAATCACCCACTCTCTATAATATTGGCCCGTGTTTCCACAGAGTCTTGAGATCATTGTTGTAATAAATATAATGTCACTTGATGTCATGAAAGGAGGAAACAGTAAAGGCGGAAGAAGAGAAGAGGCACAGCCAACAGCAATGGACAACACGACTGCTACCTGAATGTTCAGGGCTAGCCTAATGGCCTTTCTCACCAGCATAGTACTTAGCAGCCAGCGCTATTAAGTGTGTTATTTTTGCAGAATTTATCCGTTGTTGAGTGTGCATGGTTAGTGGCATTGCATCTTTGGATGAATTAAGGTTGTGTACATCATAACCTTGTAGATCAGGCCGATCCAGTAGACTCAGGTTGTAGTCGACTCTAGCAAGCAAACTAATGGCCACATCATCGCCATACTTTGCACGGCGACAATGCTTATAGACATCGGGATGGCTGAACAAGCTCTGCTGGTCCGCACGCACACGGTCCATCAAACCTTTGCTATAGACAACTCCAGCTGCTGTTGAACCTACTGTCATCAATGAGGACCGAGCAGTTTTTCTGGGATACCAATGTAGTTTCTGAGCAGGGCACAGGGTAAGAAACTGCGGCTTAGAGGAATACAACGTCGAAAAGTACTTTGGCACATTATCCCGAATGACGAACGTATCATCGTCAACGAATGTCATCCACTTAATGTTCATATAGTCCTCCTCTTTCAAGACTTTCCCAAGGTTGATCCAGGTAGTACCACAGCTGGCAGCATGAAACCAGTGCTCAGCTTCTTTCTGGAAAGACACATCTCCAGGTTGATCGAATGGCTCTATGCGCTGTAATCGCTTAGGAATGCCATCCAGCAACTGGTCAGTTGAGAAGAAACGCTTGCATGCTTTCACAAAGTACAGAATATCATTATCTCCTACAGGATCAACACCCTGGCTCGCCTTGCCTGATGCTGGAGGTGATGTCTTGCGTGGCCTGGTAACCGTTGCCCGATTTAGTGTGCTCGTCGTCTCTCGGGCCACAATCCGTAATTCCGCTTCTGTAATGTTCCCCTTTGTATCAGGCCTGATGAGCACGTGAACAGGGTATATTTGCCCGGACAGGTTGCTCCGTCGATGCTGTCCCACACGTGGACGATATTGGTGCGATGGTTTCTCAAGCGAAACGAACCAAAGAGTAGCAAGGACTACTAGTAAACAACTACCAACGCATGCAAGAAGCGCGCGCATGTCGGTCAAGATTGAGGACAGGAGTAGAGTGGGACTGTACGAAGCTCGCAGAACTCTTTCGAGAAGCTCCAGGTCTCAGGAGTGAGTGAAAGGAGTCCTGGAGCCGACAGCGTTTGGAGAAAACTAAAAGGCAAACTAAACGTTACTAATTCAAGTTTATCCAGCATGCAAGCTGATCTGAGACCGACAGGCACGCTTTCACAGACAGAGTAACAGTACATGTGCATTACGTATAATTATAATAGCACATGGTACGGAGGGCATTATGGCTATGGCTGATTTATGCCCTAGTGCGTAGGCCTCGGTCGTGCACCGTAGCCCAAGGGCCGCAGGCCGGCGGGCTACGGTGCACGACTTAGGGCTACGCACTAGGGCATAATGCACGACGCACCATGTGTTTATTAGGGGTGTCATCGATTGGCGAATCTGGATTGAGTGCGAGCAGGCGGTGTGGTCCGAGCAACGCTGGCCCAATCGAACAAAACAAGGGTGTAGTACGCAAAATGTACGCATATCGTACAAAGATTCTGTGAAAGCTGTCCAAAAACGGCAAAGTCCATTTCCACTCCAGCCACTCCCGCGATCCCGGTGTGGGGGCCGGTGTGGTCGGATTCCACTCCAAGTACACCTACTCCGGATTCGACCAAACGATCACGCTCACTCTGGAGGTATATTATCAAGAGTAGATAAACAAGAGTGTACAACTCGCGGATGGGTTGGCCCATGGCGGAATTTTTTGTTGACGTAATCTTTTCGACGACGCACGCGCTGCGAGCCTTTTGGAGAGTTTTCCCTCGTGCACTTGGCTGGGCTTTACACTACAAGGTCGGTGCCCAGCACGTGCTCTCACCCTGCTCTGCGGCAAAATCCGCGTTTCTCTGAAAAAAGGTGACGTAAACAAAAAATTCCGCCGTGGGCGCGGGGTATCTGCAGATTGTGCAGGAGAGATCCGGAGTGAGGTATATTATGCTCGAGGTATATTATGATTGTATCAGATTGCGACGACCATTATAAGTACTAAGGGTGCGTTCTTAAATCCTCTCGGAAAAGTTGGAGACTCTCCGAAAAGTTCGAGAGCTGTTCTTATATCCTCTCCGAATTTTAGGAGGCTCTCCAAAGCTCTCCAAGCTTCAGAGGTGGTTGAAACTTGGAGATTCCCGCGGTTTGGGATCAGCGCATGCGAACTAGGCTAAAAGCCACGTGTTGATCATGAGTGTACGCATTTCCCTTTTCGCATACGCACAGCGCATACTATATTCGTGGCACTCAAGATCGCGGCCCCTTTGGCGCTTCATTTTGCTTGACATCTGCAAAATATCTCCGAATTCTTCGAGACCCGTTCTTGAAGAATCCCAGTTTCTTCGACTTCTCTTTTCTTCTTCTCCTAGAAGCTAGAGAATTTAAGAACGCACCCTAAGTAGTGGCTGCAAATGACCGATATCCGTCACTTGCAGCTCTGCATCAGAGACCTGTAGCTGGCCTGAAGAGTTGTAAAATTACTCCTTCGTAGCCGGGCAAGTCAGAGCGAGGGCGATTCACGAGGTATATTATGTATCAGATTGCAACGACCAGGAGGCTCTTATTAGTGGCTGCAAATGACCGATATCCGTCACTTGCAGCTCTGCATCAGAGACCTGTTGCTGGCCTGAAGAGTTGTAAAATTACTCCTTCGTAGCCGGGGGAGTCAGAGCGAGGGCGATTCACGGCTTGGTCAAAAAACTGTCGGCCTGGAACGTAAACGTCGATCTGCCGACACAGTTCACTTGGTTCAAACGCCTGACCTGGCATGCTGCCTTGCGTGAAAGGAACATTTTTTCCGAAAGCAAGCTTCTTCTCCAAAATTCGAAATTTCTTTCCAAAAATGCCGTCGTCCTTGACCTCGAAGCTGAATGTTGTTAGGATAGAAAATTAGCGAAGATGTAGCCGACCCATTCTGGCAAGCCGTGTGCCCTCTGGATATGCAGTTGTTCGCCATGGTCAACAATCTTCTTCTCCTTCGTTCGTACTTTCACTTTCCTGACCACGAATACAAGCGGTACCCATGCTCAGGTTAGTGTTTATTTGTCTGTCTATGCACATACATGTAATACAATGTACTGTTCGTGCTGCAGGCACTGGCCGATCATGGAAATAGAGGAAGCAGCCAGCTTTCTTTGAATTCTCGTGCTTTCAACAAAAATATGTACACACTTTCCTTGGCCCCTCTTTCCCACCGCCACCATGCATGCACAATCGAGTTTGCTTTAATGCCCTGCAGTGCAGAATGCTCCCACCACCGCAACTACCACCGCCGCCACCACTACCAGCAGCAGCAGCACCGTGACCACCACCACCACCACTGTGACCACCACCACCACCACCACTGTGACCACCACCACCACCACCACCACCACCACCACCACCACCACCACCACCACCACCACCACCACCACCACCACCACCACCACCACTGTGGCCACCACCACCACCACTGTGACCACCACCACCACCACCACTGTGACCACCACCACAACCACCACCACCACCACCACCACCACCACCACCACCACCACCACCACCACCATTCGCTCCCTTGTCACTGGACAGTTCTGTCCGTTTGGTTTTAGCGAATTCAAATAAAGAAAACAACAACAACAACACCACCACCACCACCACCACCACCACCACCACCACCACCACCACCACCACCACCACCACCACCACCACCATATCGCACTTGCCCCTAAGGCAGTTAGGGCAACTGTCACTGGCAGCCCAGGGTTGAACCCACATTATTAATTTTTGAAATTTTCTAGGGTGACACGAAAAGCTTCATGCACTGGGTGGTCACTCTCTATTCATGTATACCACTCTGCCGATAGTGCATAGAGCTCTCTTTTGAGCTGCCCAGCTGGCCCTCGTTATGATTTAGGCTGAAAGTCTACCGTGCCGTCTCCCTTATGCTATGACTCCATAATGCATATGTACAGAAGAGAAAATCCAGGGGCTCCGTTGATGAAATTCTGTTTTGTCAAGTGGGCATTTTTGATTATTGTGGATGGCGTGTAGTGCCATAGTACAGTTCCTTTTGCTACGTAACATTTGCACAAGTCACGTTTCAGCAATTGAACTAGGAAGATCTATGTCTCTGATCTTGTCATTTGGCCCGGCTGGTGCTGTGCATTAACAACCATTGTCAGGCACCCTCGAAAGACCAACAGCGATGAGTTCATGACCCAAGCATTATTTGGGCCGTTAAGTTGACTAAACGGGAGTGTAGCAAGCTTTGATCGGCGTACTTCCTTCCGTACGTAGTGAAATGTTGTCCGAGCTGAATAGATTCTATCTCCTGCGGTTTAGTACAACAGTTTCACACCTAATACTGTAGATTCGACGTTTCCAAGAAAAACCTCCATGGAGACTGGAAACTATAGCAGATCATAAATGATGCAGCAGCTCAGCTGATTCCTCAGCTCGTGTCTAGGTTCATGTACTTTGGTAAACGTGCTGTGGCAGACTCCATGTGTAAAGCTGCATACTCTTGGGGTTATTGATTCTTGCTGATAATTCCATTAACGTTATTGCATAGATATGAACATCATAATAATTGAATGTTGGCAAGACCCAACAAGGTGTCCCTAATGACTTACATCAGATCTTCACAAAATGCACATACTGTAAGACATGATTTTATAATATACAATCATGTCTTACAGTATATATTATATATTTAAACGAGGAAGCAAATCTAACGTTTTAACGGATGACATTTCTTCGTTATAATAGATCCGTTGAGGCCGTACTGCTTCATATATGCTGTGTGTGGATATGGCAGAATACTGCAAGATTGTTAACATATCTTCTCGTTAACCTATGAATTTTGGACAATCGTTAAATTTGCGACTCGTTATAACAGAATGTCTTACAGTACATCTTGAAAAGCCATATTTTGGTTTCACATACACGTCCAGGGCCGGCGGAACCGGTCAGGCTGGTCCGGCCATGGCCGGACCACTTTCCCAGCTGGATGGTCCATGTGATTCGTGCAAAACCGGTGTAAAAAAATCCAGAGGTACATGGCTCGACTGTACTGCCGACGTGTGATGTGCTTCGAAGTAGCTCAGGACTCCATGACCGGCACTGTATGGCTTTAATGATATGGATAAAAAAAAGTTGTGTTTGTGTTCTTTTACTATAATTTCCTGCATTTTCTGGAGCCTTTAAAGAGGTGCCCAAATTCGCTCTATTTCACGTAAATTTTAAATATTTCTCCGGGGGAGGTCCCCCGGACCCCCCTCAAAGGTTGGCCGGACCACTCCAAAACTCCTTCCTCCGGCCCTGACGTCTCATTTCTATCACAGAGATCAGTAGCCATGGGCCATTGGTGGCAATACTGGTAGGAGTCGCCCGAGGCTTAGCCAATAATTTCCGTTCTATACCCAATATACATACCCGAACTGGGCACAAATCTATCCCATTCCTTGGTGCTGACCCCTTTGATGCACCACCGAATCCCTTAGCATTATTAGCACCTCCAATTCATTTCGTCATCAGCTCACCGCATGCTCAGTACTGTGTTGTAAAGTATGCAAATTTTCGACGCTTTTAAATTGCAGCCTCCCCAGGGCAAAAACACATCTCGGCCACATTGAAATTTCAGCCTGTACTGCTGATGCCTGTATACACTGTCACATTGAACCTTGCAAAACAAATTTTAGGCTACAAATGCCCAGTAAATAAAAGGGGAGAAGGCACTGAACGAAGTGTCAACCTACGAATACAACCTCAGTGCAACAACATGCTCTTTCTCTTTCTGCTTGTGTAAGCAGAAAGAGCACGTTGTTGCACTGAGGTTGTATTCGTAGGTTGACAGTTCGTTCAGTGCCTTCTCACCTTTGGTTACGTAATCTTGTTACCTTTTGCGTTTCCTCTAGTAAATAAATGACAACCGCTCTATTCAGTTGCTATTCGCTCCTGGCGCATGCGCTGGACGCAAAATTATTTTATTTGTGATGTCGAAAAAGTATGCGGTTGTCAGTTGACAAACCCCCTTTTATTTACAATTCAGTTGCGTGATGTCCACCACTTTCCGAATTACAAATGCGCAGGCCGATAATAGCCGAAAATAAAATATGCGCCGAATATGCAGTACCTTGCGCACTCTGTTAGAAGACATTAGGGCTACTGGGAATGAATGCTCAAGTAAAATGATGAAGTACAGTAATACAATACTATATGGAGTTCATTTGGCATGAATACACCAAGCCAACTCTCCTATACAAACAGTATAGTGTTGCTGCCAAAAATATGATTAGCTAAAGTTGCCTTTTTGCATTATTATGGTTGAACTTTTTTTTCCTGTAGCCTCGTTCCCATGCTGGGGATTTAATCACGAAATTTGTTAGCAAGACGAAGAGGTTTTATGTGAGCTTACTATTATTCTACCTGCACTTGCTTTTATCTTTTTTGTGCAGGACTCTGAGAAGCTGGAGGGACCCCACAAACCTCAAGCATTGAGGATACAACTTTTAACCAAGAACCAGGCAACATGATGTGCATGTATCACGTTCGCTGTGATTGCATCGTTTCAGGGTACACTGACAACATACTAGCACTAGTAACTAGTCCTTGATTAGCAGCAGTGGCCTGAATTATTGCCTGGCCGCTATTCATATAATCCTTTGGTGCTTACTCATCGCCTTGTTCTGTCTCTAAAATGGCGTATGGGTGTTCTGAGGCTTGTAATATTTGCTCAAGCCGCGCATTGGCATTGGTGCATGTCGGTAAATGCCAGCCACTGCTGCCTAGCTCAACATGTTTTGTATGATGTAGAATGCGCTCTGTGTATCTACAATCGAGTGACCTGCTTGTGTGGGCTAACTGTAACTACACCAACAGTTGCACTAGTATGTGCACTGTGCTGGCACAGTGTATCATACTCAGTCTTGTCACTTCTTCTCCCACTTTTACTGTATTGTTTAATTCACTGTACACATCTTGCCCAGCTCCTCTAAGGCCACACAGAATTAGTTTGTTGTTTTGGGCCGCTACACTCAGCTGGTGTAAGGTTGGTCTGCTTCTCTCTTCCTTCTCTTCGACGTGTCCAGCCAATCATTCATGTCAAGCTTTGCATAACTTAGATCACTGTATATACAGTCACCTGGCTGGAAACGTCCAAGTCTGCAAAATCCCATCTTTCTTGAGGGACCCCATTTTATAGAGTGGACGACATTCACTTTCCTGATAGACTCACCTCAGATGTTGGTACACTGTATTGTACCCATCCCTGATTTGTACATGCACCACTTTTTTGGCAACTCCGAACAGTGAGAATGTCTGCTGTGGATAGTTCTCATGCTTTAAACTCATTCGTAAACAAGTACGGTATAATACCACCAAAATGTAGTTCATTACAAGTCGTCGATTATGATCCTTTGTTGAGACGAAAGCTTCGGGACCTGGGAGTACTTGTGACATACCCATATCATACTCTCTCAGGTTCTGAAGCTGTGTGCTGTGTGCCAGGGGTTATGGCGATCGAGTGCATGTATGTTCGGATAAGGGCGTGGGAAAACACTCATCTAAAACATACTCATTTCCTCATGCATACTTTCATTTCTCATTCTTTTTGGCACACACTCCAGCTCCTCGAAATTATCATGGGATGCATGTTGATGACAGCCTGCTGCCATGCAGCCTGAGCAGTTCGGACAATCAATCATTCGGATAATCAGCATTCTATATTACTACAGTTGTAGCAGCTGTATTTCATGTACAGTACTACAGTAGAGTCAGGCGCCGAAGAACGTGTTGCCCAAGAATGTCCAGCCTGAAATGCTAAGAACACCACCGCCTTAAGTTTAAAAGAATGGCGGTGTTGGTTTTCCGGTAGCTTTCGGGATACATAATTATGATCCTAACATGATTGTTTCTAAGAACATGCTATAAGAGCGCAGCCGGATGGCTGAAAAATAAGAACACCCCAGGCTAACCTCTTGGACACAACGTTCTTGGACGCTCGACTCTACTGTAGTATGGAAGAACGCTCTTCGGCAGGGATGTTACATGTTAGAAATCATGCATGCAAGATGCCTATTTAAGTCTGCTCTTCTTTTATGACAAGCTTTGGCATGCATGCAGCTCTTAATAAATCCCAAAGGTGGAGTGCAATGACATGTTTAACAAGTCCCAAAGGTGGAGTGCAATGACATGCATTTGGAACCGTGATCACTAAAATCCTGCGCTTACCGGTAATTCTAAGATTTAGAACTATAAGTGATGTTGCACACCAAAGAACGTCGTTCCGACGGCCTAGGTCGGGGGCGTTCTTGGAAGAACATCATGCTGGATTGTAGATAAACTATATAACCCGCATGTGTGTGATAACAAAAGCTGCGGTACAGTGCGGAGAAACTAGTATAACATACTAATATCACCAGTAGGTTTTTTAAACTTCTTGTTCTATACTGGAGAATATTCCAGCGAGTGAATCCAGAGCAAGTGCTATGGAAATGGACTAGCGAGAGCTCACAATAGCCAGACAGACCCACGAGTCCTTTCTTGAACCGAACAATAATCATCTATGGCATTCAACATTCAGTTTGGGAAGCCATGCAGTCCTGGGACAATTATCCAAATGCATTCTTGTCTCCAGACCAAACAATGATTGTTATCATACTTGACAATTTCCAACTCTACGACCACCATGCCAGCTCAAGCAAAAAGAAGCAAAGGAAGATGGAGATTTCTACTTGTGCAGCCATTCAGGGAGGAGCACGAAGGCTGTTTTAACATTACATGATTCGACTGTGCACGCACTTTCCAAAAGTGTACTTATCACACACCATGTGAACTCTTAGGCTGTTTGCAGTGCGATATACTTACATGTGCATGCACTTGCCGCACATTCACACTCCAGTACAAAACATAATTATGCAAATATGTAATGCACATAATGTAACATTCTACGCTTGAAAGCAGATCAGCATTCGAACTTTTTCATTGCCTTCAGGCTGCAACAGCATATTGCAAGAGGGCACAATGGTCCAACCCAACATCTTCCAGTGAACACCATCGGCCATGGCGGTACAGACCATCTGACATTCACTCACACCACCCACATAGAAGAGAAGCAATGTTGATACTTCATAGTTAACACGTTACAAATACTACTGAGGGTGCATAAAGGCAGTACACCAGGTTCAGGATGCATTGATCCATTCTTCTGCTTCAACTACCTTAGCTGCTCATTTGATCTATGGCTATGCATGCTGTCGTCAGTGAGCCACATCATTGCGAAAGACTGATGACGGAGAGATCATTGCGCGTGTGTAGTCACAATACTATCAGAGAAATACGTTTGGCAAATATAGGAATACTGTGGACAAAATTGTACACAATAACCTGCCTTGAAGCAAATCTCAGAAAGAAAGCGCTGTGCAGATGCATGTCAGCCGCTTCAGATTCAGTCACTTCGTGAGATCCAATATTCTTCCAACTGTACTGCTCAGCCTTCGGTGATCCACAGAGACAGACAAACAATCTGTTCCGTCCTTCCACATGAGAAACAGAGAGTGAACATGTTCCAGTTCATTCCAGTATGAAGGTGGCGGATACAGGCAATGAAAGTCATCGTTGGGCCAACATGACCAGCCTTCAGACATGAGTTCTCAGAGACCTTCGCTCATGATAATGGTATTCACCCTTGGCTACAATCCTGCAAAACACATGAAAAGATTGCAGCAAAACAAACTGGATGTTATAAAGAAGCAATTTAGGAAAACTAAGCCTATCGTATTTGTAGTACAGTGAAGCTAAGATACAACACCCAGCAGGCAGGCAAACTTGCTAATATCCGATGAATTAGCATGCCTGGTCATGGCACACCGGGTACCAAATATGCAACCAGCATAACGTTTCCACCAGTATTAATAACCTATTGTAACGTTATTATCAAACTACATAACTGCTAAGAATGTGCAACTACTAACATAAGGTACGATCGGCTTCGAAATCCAATGGTTATGAGCAAGCGCGTATATATTTCTACATGTGCCATGTAGATAGAGTGTTTCATCAGGTTCAGTAGGCATGGATTCACAGTTCATTGTTCTGCTTCAACTGCCGTAGCTGTGATGTACAAGTTTTGATCTCTGGCTACGCATGATGGTATTAATGAGCCCAATGGCCCACAAAAACCGAAGTGATGAAACTTTCTGCCGTGGGCAGAGGGATCATCGAGTTGCCCACTCTTGGTTATGTACTCATTCCATTACCAACTATCAGTGCACAAGTACTGCTACGCCCTCACTATGATCCATTGCAACAATATCATCAGGTACTTGCATGCTACTGCACCCAAGCTGGACTCAATTTCCCGTGATAGGACCTGTGATGGAGCTGCAACAACCAGCGATGCAAGTTTGCAGTCCAATTATTTGAAACTGGCCCGCTATGTTGCTGAGAATGTACTCAAGGCAACATTTGAGAAATTACCTTTCGAAAAAATGTTCGGTACAAACATGGCCGGATATTGTTTAAACTTTACGGTACTGTGTGAAGAAAACAACTATTTTATTGCATAGACTAAAGGAGCTATCCAGCATTATCGATAATTTTCACGAAATGAAAGAAGGACCCTCCTCCACCCCCACCCCCACCCCCCCCCCCCCCCCCCGATTGATGTCCGTAATATCAATATTTTTTCGAAACGAAACTCCCCTTGACCCACCAACAAACGAAACTTTTTCTCTTCGTGTAAAAGATCGACAATTATGGACCCGGCATTATCGATAATTTTCACGAAATGAAAAGTTTAGTTATGAGCAACTTGTGACCGTCCCCCACCCCCACCTACTCACCCCTCCACGAAAAATAGCTGGAATGGACTAGTGTTTCAGCTATCAATATTTTTCATTACGAAACCCTTCTTGACCCACCCGCCCATGAACGATTTTTTTCTCGTTTCGTGTTAAAGATACTCAATCTGTTAAAGATAGATAATTATGGACGGCCCCTAACGTGCCAGGTTAAAAATGAATGGACCGTAGAAGATTGTTAGTGATATCACACGATCAGAACAGGTGACAACCAACACTACATGGCTGTATACTTGATGTGCTGCATTTACTGGGTGCAACGCAGGGAGTTGTAGCATCTAGGGAGACGACACAGGCGACTGTAAAGCTAAATGACATGGGGTTCAACCCAGGGGTTCCTGTTTCAGCCACCCTTGGGGCACCATTGGGCAGATCTATACACGCTCGTACATGGTATTGCTAACCTGGGCCGTTCTCAGGGTCAGTAGGTCAATGCCGTGATCGCGGGTTGCACAGATCACGGAAAACCTCCAAATCCTGACCCAAAATTCTATAAAGTATTGTGTAGTCTCCCTACAGTGTAGGTGCTATGACTCCCTGGTGCGATGTACCTGCTGGTGAATAGACAAATTGCAACCAGGCCATAATTCGGATAGAGCAGACGATCCTGTCCTGGACCCTGTTCCACATTCAAAGTATCTAGACTCAAATAGTGAGGGAGGAATATTGTGGTACTGACTCCGATTTTCATGCGCTAAGAAATTATCAAGTACATTGTATATGTAACTGTAAGTGATAATCACTCAAAGTACGAAGCTAACAGTAATATTCACTGGTTAGAGGGAAAGGCACAAACGGGAAAGGTCTGAAGAAAAATTGACTGTCACCACCAGGATTCGAACCAGGGACCTTCGCTTGAGGCCAGCGATGCTCTAATCACTGAGCTAAGGTGTAGCCGTCATCCCAGCCGAGATCGTTCAACATTTTCTTCAGACTTCGTAACGCACACTAACAAGTCAACATCAGCTAATGGTATATGTACTCTTTTTCGATTGTACATGCAAGCTCTACCTTGTGATATTGAGCTCTCTTCGTTTGGTGGGGCTACTCCGATCGTCTAATGTGAACCACAGTCCACCTACAATTCTACATTTGCAACGTTGTCCAATGTGCATCGGCACGCATTGTACATAACTGTTACAGCAAAGTGTAGATTATCCGCACCCCTCGGGCGCACGCTTTCTCCAGGGGGTTCGGATGGGGAAAAATTCGGATAACGGAGCAGTCACACATCCATCTAAGACTTGCACATTCCTTCACGTTTCCATCATTTCTCACATTCTCTTCACAGGAACTAGACACACTCTAGCTCCTCAATATGAATCCACGGTGATACATTGTTGCTCCAACCTGTTGCAAACTATCTTGTGCACCGCTTGAATGGTGCTTGGGGTTGGCGAAAATGAGCAGAAGCTCATTTTCGTCCCTTCAATTCAATGGAAACTGGCATTTCGAAAAAGTGATTGTTCGGATTATCGGCATTCTACTGTATCATAAAGTCGCGGATAAAAGCCGGGCTTATAAGCACATGAGCCGCTTTCTGCATCAGGTACCGTCTGCAGGTGCCATTGCGCTGCAAGCGACAGTCCACGCACGGCAGCATCTAGCTCCGCCACATTGATGTGCTTCTTATCGGCTGTGTCCCGCAGCCATGTACCGTCTTCGATGACTTGGCCGTTCAGCTGGAGGACCACACCGACTGCCAGATCCGAGGCATCGCAGAACACAGCCCAATCTCCATCGGACTCGGCTGATGCATGCCACACACCACGGACGGGGTCTTGCGCGGACAGCTGCTCAGCAACTTCGTCAGCACACTGAAGAACGCTAGGTGGAACCGGCGTGTCCCATCTGTCCACTGCACTTGATAGCCGCTTCAACATTGAGCAGGCTGGGCGAAGCCATGCGCACACTGGATAGTGGCTTGTGAGCCGGCCCGTCCATTGGAATACACCACGCTTCGTCAGCGGTTGGCGGAAGCTGAGGTCGACTCCATCGCGGCGAGCCCACATGATGGTACCATCAGCAGTCGTCGATAGCTTCAGGCCAAGCACTCGCGCCTCGGGTAGATGCTCTGGTGGCTTTGTCGGCAAGCCATACCGTGCTAGCTCTGCAGCGACGGCCTTGCGCTTCTCCGCTGGCGTGAGGACGTCATCAACGTAGTTGTCCACATCAGGCCATCGTCGCGTCACCCACCGAACAATGATGTCCATGAATTTTGGTGCAATCGATAGACCAAAACCCATCCGTGACATGGCGTACAGCTTCCCACGCCACACCACGACTTGGTAGCGCAAGAGGGATGGGTCGACTCGTACCTGCAAGTACGCCTTACGTATGTCGACAAGTTCAAACTGGCTGTCTGCAACCTGTCGCCACTTGCGGATCTTCTCACCGCATGCTGGGGCATCAGTGCCTGGGTTCGACTTAATCACCGCATTCAAGCCACGGTAATCAAGACAAGGACGAACTGGGGTCGACTCCTTGTGGGCTTGGTCCTTGGCGAGCAGCGGAATGATGGCCGCCGGAGGACCGTACGTAGCCTCGTCGTACTCGATCAGGTAGCCATTCTCGACCCAGGCGTCCATCTCGTCACAGAACTGCGACTCTTGCTTGTCTGACAGGTTGTGCCTCGCGTACTGTCCGATCCCTGAGCCGATCGGAGATGTAGGAGCTTGCCCATCACGCCACTGCCAGTGCAACGTCCAATGCTGCTTGTCGTTGTCCCACCGGAGCTCTCCGTCTTCGGCCTTCAGGGTCACACCACGATCGTCCTCTGTGACGTCCACATGACGGAGTGTGCTCTCAACGTCAGCTGCAGCAGTAGCGGCTGCACCGGTATCTCTAGGCTGAGGACCAAAGCACACGCCATTGACCTCGCCGTCCTGGCCATAACTGAGTCGAACGCCACCAACACCAGCTATAACGTCAGCACCGAGGAGGAGGTCTGCTGCCACAGCCGTCAATGAGTCGACAACGCAGGCATTCACACGCACTCTTGGCAGACTAACCGGTTCACCATCCCCTTGGCGCTGCAGTTCCACATCAACTGCTCCTCTGATCTTCACCTTGCTGCTATCCACGGATACAACAGACACACGTGGCTGAGCAGTGAACGGAATCTTGTGAAGTTTGAGGAACTCGACCGTAACCATTGTGTAACTTGCACAAGTGTCCACTGCTGCTCTAGCACGTGCCCATTCGCTGCCTACCACGCCTCGCACGTCAACGTAGATTCTGGGCAGTGAAGCTCTAGTAGCCTCGGCTACAGTGCACAAACACGCACCCCTCGCCAGGGAGCCACTGTCTGCAGCCGTTGCTGCTCCAGACGATTTCCGCTCTTGCCAGGCTTTACGCTCCGGACAGTCACTCTTCATGTGACCTGGCTTGTCACAGAAGTAACAGGTTCGAGGGCCAGTACGCTCGCCGCGCGTTCCTTTACCAGCACCACTCTTGCGACCAGATTTCTTCGCTTTCGGGCACTGCCGCGCCATGTGGCCAACTCCGCCACAGTTGAAACACGCCTGCTCATCCGTGGTGGCAGCTGCCACAACAACATCGCCACGCACTCGTGTCAAGTGGTCCGAGGTCGCAGCCTTCAACGCCCGTACCACGTCCAGGCAACCCGTCACACTCAACTCTTTGCCCGCCATCGTAAGTCTTAGCTCTCGGGCAAACTCTACCGGCAGTCCCTTGATCAGCTGCTCTATGATCATCGGGTCCTTGTCGTCATCAGCCTTGTGCCCCGCCATAGTACTCAGTCGCTGCAAATCGGCAACGTAGGCGTCGGGGGACTCATCCACGCGCATCGTCCGTGAGGTGAATCTGGCGTACGCCTGCGCCTTCGTCAGAGTGAACGACAGTCCCATTTTCGCCAAGACTTTATCTTTGTCTTTCTGATCGCTTGCCGGCATCCGTGAAAATACAAGAAACGCGTCATCCGTCAGGAACAACGGAAAATTCTTCACTTTCTTGTCGTCCGTGTCCCAACCTTGTATGTTTGCAAGCACCAGAAACTTATCCCAAAAACGTCCGAAATCGTCCCCGTTCCCACGGAACGGCTGGAGGAAGTTGTCAAACTTGAGCGACATCTCGCTGGCGTGGCAGGGTTTGCACTCGTCAATACAACACACACGTCCCGGGTTTCGGCACCAGTTGTAGTGGAACCCACGTTCGACCAGCCAGCACTATCGCAACACTTCGGATTAGGGAATGAATTATTTACAAGAGAATTGGAAGAGACATAGAAGTTAGAAGTAAGTTATCAGAACCAGACTGAAGCACACTGAACTAAAGGATCGACTCAACTACTGAAGTACAGAAAGACGGGCATGCAATCTGAGAAAGGAGTGCAGCTACGCACGTGGACACATGCACAGCATGAGAGGTGTACACATAAAGCAGAGGCGCGCGCATATGGGTGAGCGTGTACACAGCATGCATAGCAACATACAGTGTGACACAAGAGTCATAAGGCACCTAATATAGCAGTTCATAACACGCATGAGTGGCCATTCAATATACCGGTATAGTAAAACATGTCCATAATTATCGGAGAAAGGATCGGATGTGGCTAAATAATTTGAAACTGTTCACCTCTCCTCACTGCGCTCTTGGCCCACATTTACCACACCATAGCGAGGAAGTTCGTTCTTGGATAGATGCTCTACATCCTCCAGACATCTATCCAAGAACAAACTTCCTCGCTATGGTGTGGTGATTGTGAGCCAAGAGTGCAGTGGTGGACAGTTGCAAATAATTTTACTACAATGTGCTAAGCAGAACAGAGGTACTAGCACCTGGGTGGAAACTATTCTGAATTTTGAATGCCAGGGAAGGCTGAAGGATACCTATGAAACCACTGCCAAAGCAAACACGAATTTGAAAAGCAGTGCATGCATGGTGGCGGTGGGAAAAAGCAGCCAAGGAAAGTGTGTACATATTTTCGTTGAAAGCACGAGAATTCAAAGAAAGCTGGCTGCTTCCTCTATTTCCATGATCGGCCAGTGCCTGCAGCACGAACTGTACATTGTATTACATGTATGTGCATAGACAGACAAATAAACACTAACCTGAGCATGGGTACCGCTTGTATTCGTGGTCAGGAAAGTGAAAGTACGAACGAAGGAGAAGAAGATTGTTGACCATGGCGAACAACTGCATATCCAGAGGGCACACGGCTTGCCAGAATGGGTCGGCTACATCTTCGCTAATTTTCTATCCTAGCAACATTCAGCTTCGAGGTCAAGGACGACGGCATTTTTGGAAGGAAATTTCGAATTTTGGAGAAGAAGCTTGCTTTCGGAAAAATGTTCCTTTCACGCAAGGCAGCATGCCAGGTCAGGCGTGTGAACCATGCAGGGCCGGGTTCCACTGCGGCTCCGCTGCCCCGCTGCTCGTCTTTGAGGTATATTATGCTCGGCAGGCCGCGAAAGAGAGCCCGTTACCTGGACCCCTACTCGCGTGGGTAGAGCGAAACTGAGCACCCTGGGATGCGAGCAGCTTTTTAGTACTCCCGGGTCCAAAATCTCACCACCAGGCCGGGATGATCAAAACGTCTGCCGGGTCTGCAGCCTACAAACGTGGATCTGCCGACACTGTGCTGTCGACGACATGTCCGGCAAGGCACCTCCTTGCGTGAAAGCAAGGAACGCTTTTTTTTTAGAAAGGAAGCTTCTTCTCCAAAATTTAAAATTTTTGAAAATTATTCCTTCTGAAAATATCATCGCGTTCTTGACCTCGAAGCTGACTGCTGAATGCGATTAGGAAAGAAGATTCCTGAAGATACACCAGACTGATTCTGGCAAGCCGTCTGTCGTCTAGATATGCAGTTGTTCGTCATGCATGGTCAGCAATCTTCCTCGTTCGTCCTTTCGTTTTCCTGACCACGATGATGACAAGCAGCTCTCATGCTCAGGTTAGTGCTGTACTTGTATGTCTGGGCACACAACACATCTGAGATTCACCCACTGACGTTATCGAACTGAAGAATGCAGCAAGGGTTCCTCGGATTCTCTTGATTTCGGAACAAATTTCCTTCACTTTCACCCTCTCAGTCTCTTCCCCATGCCCTCCATGCATGCACAATCGAGTTTGCATTTCAAATGTTGTTTTTACTTTGGCAGTGCGTTCGATAACGTTAGGACAGTCTAAGTTAGGTGTTCTTCTCTTCAGGCTTATTGGACGTGTACAAATTCTAAAAAAATAGCTTCCATATGCTAAACGCAGATCCCTG
Organism: Sycon ciliatum; assembly: GCF_964019385.1. Classification (NCBI taxonomy): domain Eukaryota; kingdom Metazoa; phylum Porifera; class Calcarea; order Leucosolenida; family Sycettidae; genus Sycon; species Sycon ciliatum. The sequence goes on along the minus strand of NC_088643.1, from coordinate 77,087,381 downwards.
TGAATACGGTTCTGCTGGGCAATGATGTTTACACCAATCTACACTCTATGCTGTCACAGCATCCACAACTGATCCTCTCTCTCTGAATTAACTATTTGATAAAGCCAATCTTTAAATCGCTGTTGCATAGGATCTCGGGTGGGAAGAAGCGATGAATCGATACATGGCATTGTGAAGAAAAGAAGAACAAATTCACATTGCACGTGAGACTCGGTTAGAAAGACTGAGTTTCTGCATTCATAAGAATGTCACACCCCGGGGATCATGATAAAGAAAACATATGTCGTGAAAATGACTGAAAGAACCAAAGAAGTATTTGATCTTCCAGCCAGCTTAGCCTGGTACTACCATACTAGCAGTGCTACCAAGTACCAGCCCTCCATATTTTCTGTATTTGTACGGAAAATCACTCCTTGTGCGCACTACAGAAATTGAGCAAATGGTATAGAAAATCGGAGAGGATCAATCAGCTGTGTAGAAGCATTGCAAGTGTAAGCTGAGTGATGAATAGTCTTGTACCAAAGCGAGTGCATGCCGTACCACAACAACATGTACATGTAGCACAAAAATAATAATGTCGTGAGTGCAAGTCACACATGTTTTACACTACCAAATGCAGCCACCGACATGCATGTGCGTGTCAAAAAACATTACAGTGCAAGTTTGCATGCAATGTACACGGCAGTACGCAAAACACTGCAAGATACGGAAAATCAGAAGTCTGAGTACGCAAAACAGACTCAATTGGTGGGCAGCTCTGTACTGGCCTGTGCGGAGGGAGTGAATCTCAATGTGTGCAATGCACGCACTTTGGCCGACAGTGAAAACTATGCAAGTCGTGTTGGTTTGCAGGATGAATGTGAGTCCTTTTAGACAAGCGCCTTAGTGGAGTAGCCCACCGAAAGAAGAGTACTTGACACTGCGAAGTGGAGTCTGCGCATACAACAGTGAGGGGGTAAAATTAGCTATGACTGATTCTGCATGTGTTCTGCATGTGTGTCACATTACACTAGCAGATAGGCACACCTGTTGTTCCAAAAAGATGCTTATGTCAGTGTCTGAATATGTCGTGTACCAGGTAATATTGTTGCCAGGATCTCACGGTGAGAGTCAGACTTGAATATGGTATCAATAGATTATCAATATCATACATCACCATGTACCACCCAAAGTATAATAGCCGAAGGACCCGTTTGTGTGGTGGTGTATGATTTCGTGAGCAAGATGAAGTGGCTACAGATGTGTCTTATATAACACCCTAAGAAAAGATCATCAATTCTGGGGAAAGTGATTCTGGTAGCATGTTGTATCCAGTGTGGCATGACAAAGACTCCCTCGATTTAGCCTGTGGAGAATCCGTAAATACATAAATACAATACATACAGGCATCGCAACCTTCGGATTATATGCTCTTTTGCTTGCCTCCTGGAGTGTGGTTGTACCTTGGTTCACTGTATTAGAATAATAGTAGACTTTGTTTTTCGAATTCGTTTCTATAACATTAGGTTTCTTTCTGTTGCTGCTATGTCTTTTCATGTGTTTTACAGGATTGCCATCTGTTGATGAATACCACTCTGAGGCACTCTCACGAGCGAAGGTGTTTGAAAATCCATGTCGGAATGATGGTCATGTTGGCCTAAAGGTGCATTACATTGCCGATACTCGCCACCTCCACCCTGGAACATGTTCAATTTCTGTTTCTCGTATGGAAGGACCGAACAGGTTGTTTTCCTGTCTCAGTGGACCACTCAAGACTGAACAGCACTGATGGAAGAAGATTTGCCGTGAATCTCGTTCACATAATCAGCCTGTTTAATTGCTGTACTGAGGTGACTGCTTCATAACAATGACCATGCAGCATTAATTTTGGATAGTATTGCAGTGCCCCTAAAATTGGAGAATATCGAATTTCTCTGATAGCATTGTGATTCATTTGTGAATAAACATCACTACTCTTTTTGAGTAGCATAGCAATGACAGAGTTGGTTTAATGTATGACAAAATGGAGCCGCTTTTTAACTTAAACCTGTACTATAATCAGTACCGCCGGAAGCAGTTTTTGATTGGTCCGGTAGTTTCATGGCGGGTACACACGTCCTCCACGGTAGGAAACGTTTGTTGGTGGCCAACAAGTTGGTCTGGTGATAACCTGACCAACCAGACCGGCGGGCCTGATAATTGTGGGGCTCATGAGCAGCTCAAGTACTTAGTATGGTTTTGGACATGTCCCCAGTAATATTTTATGAACCAGTGTACAGAGATGGTGCTTATGACGAAAGGAGAGAGGAGAAGTGTGTGAAAGTCGATAAAGGGCATCCGAAGGAACACATCGATCCTTGTTGTAAAGAATATTAAGTATAAATCTATGGTTGAAACCTACTTCCCCAAGCGTTCTCTGTTAAGTATAAATCTATGGTTGAACCCGACTTCCCCAAGCGTTCTCTGAGGGGACCGAGGTCTACTCTATCAGTTCATGTATTCTGTGAAGTGACATGACCATTCGTGGGGACCTTGCTCATAACTGCAAAAGTCCTCGTCTGATTTTTCCGCATCAATTGAACGTTATACATGTGCATGTAGTGAAAGCCACATGCAAAAGGCTGTTCCATGGCACTCATCTGCCACCAAGCTCTGGGTTCATTGGCTGAAAATATTCTTCGGCACAGTAAAGTCGTGCGCCCAAGAACATGGAAGCCTACAGAACATCCAACCTGGAATACTAAGAACACCACAGCCCAAAATTAAGAATTGCGGTGTAGGTTTGTGCTGTTGTCAAACACCGGGATTGTTATGTTGCACATGTATCTGAGCTTTACCACTACATACACGTCTGTCTTTACACAATTACCAATCTGCAGACAGCATGCTGTTTCGTCCTTTAGTTACTAATGGACTCATCAATGCAGCACAGAGAAAATGAGGCAGGTGAATGTCCTAGGCTAGAGAGCATCAAATACAGGTATAGAATCATGCCTTGCAGATCTCGTTACGGCCCCTTCGATGCATGTCTGAACATTAGATGGCTGTGTAGCTTCAGTTATCTCAGAATATGTACTATTTATCCAGCAGCAACAACGTTGGTCACACAACTATTCACTATAAAGAGTATGCGTTGGAACACTTTACCCCGAGTCATACTATAGCAGTGTATGCCATGCATGGGTTTACCTCACACACTGAATTTCATAATTTGACATCCAAATCACAGAAGAGTGGTGTTCCAAACTTTACGTAATTGCACTCCATGTCCTGCGAGCTACAGTAGAATACTTCAATAGAAAATTTCTTATAGCACGTTCTTAGAAACAAATCGTATAGGTTCGAGGCTGTCAACCCAGAAATTTGTGATTTCACAGCCATAGATGTTACCAGTCAGGTCACTGTATACAGTAGGTATGCAGAAGAAAATACAAGTAACTCTTTGTGGAAGAGCTGTGCCAAAATGTGTACAGTACAGTAAATTAATAAAAAAATGAGAAAAGCAGTGACAAGGCTGTGCATGATGTAGATCTACTCGTACCAGTAAGTACAGTGCACCAGTGAAATTGTTGGTGTAGTACCGGTATACTACTATAATTATGGCATGGCCCATGCCACTACAATCTATTTGCAGTGGGCCGCAGTAGGCCAGTGCAACAGAAAGCATTTCAGAAGCTGTGTGCAATGTTAACATCTATGACATACAAGTAAACTGCCATATAGCACAATCGATTACTCTCAGCCCACATAAGTACAATGTAGGCCAATCAGTAGTATAGATACATAGAGCACACTCTACATCATACATAGTCGGCACCAAATCTATGTTGTCGATGTACTTTGCAATGACGACATGATGGCAAGCGTGCTTGATTCATCATAATATTGCCTTGTACTTGGTTGGAAGTTAGTTGTAAGTTCAGTGGTCGAGGTAAGCAGAGCTGCTCCAGCTTTCAGAATCCTGCATGAAAAAGGCAGAAAGCAAATGTAGGTATAATAGTAGCAAGCTGATGTAAAGAGCCTGTCTTTCAATGCAATAATTCTATCCACTGCATGGACAGACCTGGTGCTTCATTCACCTCTGTTTCTTGCTTTCTCAGAAAACCTACTTCCTCCTTCAGCCATCTAGCTCATGATATACATTAATTTTTCTTTATGCCTTTTCAGCCGTGGTCGACTTTCGCCCCTCCTGTTTGATTGACAATTGCAGTCAACCTGGGGAATACTGACCCTCGATTGTGAATGAGAAAAGTGTCGCTATTCGCATTGTTGTTACTCGTGAGGTTGGAAGTATGCAATCAAATGTTCACTAGATCTGAAGATTGTGTCGTTATTTGCGAGTTGTTTTGTAAACCCGAGGTAGATTATTCACAAGGTTGATTGTACATGCTATGGGATGTACAATAACTAACCAAACAATAATGGTGTAACAATGATTTGAGTCCATATCCAATTGGATGAACCTAGAGTGCATGATCCATTCCAGAAAGGCGACTTCAGTGAGTCTTGAATTGTCAGCAGCATCATACTTCCATCGAGCTTTTTTTCTTTTTCGAAACGACCCTCTCTTTTCAATTCGAACGAAGGTCAACATACGATTATGGCAGGCATGCACGCACTGATCTTCACTGTATACATGTGCATGTATACTGTACTGTAGTCTGTGCAGTCAACTAGTCGTGTTCCACTTGGCTTACGGTAAGTATCACTACAAGTGCATAGTAGCCCCCCCCCCCCCCCCCCCCACCCCGGGGAGTGCGCGTGAACGGCAACTGTGAACTGGTAAAAGAATTATTCGACACCTTCGTTCGTTTCGATGGAGAAGGTTCATCTGGCAAATTGAGGCCTTCGTTTCACTCCTAGCCCCAGGAGCGAAATTTTCACTCCTTGGCTGCCTGTTTGAGCCGTCCTTGTGGAAGGGTTGATTTATGCATGCCCGCATATACATGTAGACCTTATTCAATAAACGTCACAATCACGTGAACCAGGGTCCCGGGAACCAGGGAGCGGCAAGAGACCTGCACTCAGTGCACAGTGGACTCGGCGTGGGAACATAGGAGTAGAAAAATACCGGTATTTTACTACTCCCTTGTACGAACTGGGCCTTTCTTGCCACTCGTTTCACGTACGCGTGCCCCAGCTTACAACAAATCCCTGGAGGCGAGTCCAAAAATCACGTTATCGAATAAGGTCTATAGAAACACAGATCACGTAGAACTACCCCATCCGGGGTCACAACTCACAACATTTTGGGTACTTAGGTCTCATGTCGTCTCCCCACGGTGCTATGAATCCCTGATGCACATGTATCTACATATACAATGTAACCGTAACTCTACCAATATTGCGGACGATGACCCTCCCCCCCCCCCCCCCCCGGCAAAGAGAAAGTCGCTATGTCCTGGCCGAGTTTATCTTTTAATTAAATGGTTTTCTCGGTTGGGATTTCATACCTGACAACCATCCCGATTTGGCCGGGACCGTCCCGATATCGAGGGCGGTAATAGGCACCCAAAAGTGCACTAGTTCCATGCCTCACCGCGAGCTTCTTTTGTATACATTTTCATGCCTAGGTATGTCATTGGATCTCAGGTTTGCAAAGGTTGGCAGGTATGGGATTTGTAGAGTGACCAGTTTTGACTATTGCCACCTGCTGTGCAGAAGTGTCATTCCTACATCCTGGCTGCAAACGTACCCCCCCCCCCCCCCCCCCACACACACACCACCACCAACAATGTTCGATCCTATTTACAGGACCTCACTCTATATGAAAGTGTAGCAGAGGCACTGCCAAAGTATAAAAAACAGCAATTGAAATGCAAGCTGCATTGTGCATGCATGGAGGGCATGGGGAAGAGACTGAGAGGGTGAAAGTGAAGGAAATTTGTTCCGAAATCAAGAGAATCCGAGGAACCCTTGCTGCATTCTTCAGTTCGATAACGTCAGTGGGTGAATCTCAGATGTGTTGTGTGCCCAGACATACAAGTACAGCACTAACCTGAGCATGAGAGCTGCTTGTCATCATCGTGGTCAGGAAAACGAAAGGACGAACGAGGAAGATTGCTGACCATGCATGACGAACAACTGCATATCTAGACGACAGACGGCTTGCCAGAATCAGTCTGGTGTATCTTCAGGAATCTTCTTTCCTAATCGCATTCAGCAGTCAGCTTCGAGGTCAAGAACGCGATGATATTTTCAGAAGGAATAATTTTCAAAAATTTTAAATTTTGGAGAAGAAGCTTCCTTTCTAAAAAAAAAGCGTTCCTTGCTTTCACGCAAGGAGGTGCCTTGCCGGACATGTCGTCGACAGCACAGTGTCGGCAGATCCACGTTTGTAGGCTGCAGACCCGGCAGACGTTTTGATCATCCCGGCCTGGTGGTGAGATTTTGGACCCGGGAGTACTAAAAAGCTGCTCGCATCCCAGGGTGCTCAGTTTCGCTCTACCCACGCGAGTAGGGGTCCAGGTAACGGGCTCTCTTTCGCGGCCTGCCGAGCATAATATACCTCCGTCTTTCGCGAGGTATATTAGGGAGGTTTAGTCCCACGTAATCCGTGGGTACTTTACGTGGGTGTACCACGTGATACTCAGTGACCCACGTACAGACGTTTTCTGTTTCACGACTTACCGTGTATGGAGGCTCACCCACGTTCCGCCAGAACGTGGGTGAAAATCAGAATGGAGCGCATTGTGCGAGCTGTGAGGGTGCTCAGCTGAAGAAGTTTCCGAAGCACGAAATCAAAACATTCGATGAGCTTCTTAGGCCGGGGTAGCTTCGTCTTTGACCAGGTTTTGGCCTTTAGCTTCATGCTTTTGTTTGTTCCGTGTGACTAAACACAACATTGCAACGTGGGTGCCCTTCATCCACTTTACGTGGATCACCCACGTACGCGTTTCCGTTACGTGGGAACTAAACCTCCCTATTATGGCACCGCAGGCCGCGCACCTGAGGGCCTTTCTGGAAGCCTTACTCGATCGGATAGAGCGAAACTGAGCACCCTGGCCTGGGATGCGAGCAGTTTTTAGTACTCCCGGGTCCGAAATCTCACCACCAGGCCGGGCTGATCAAAACGTCTGCCGGGTCTGCAGCCTACAAACGTGGATCTGCCGACACTGTGCTGTCGACGACATGTCCCGCAAGGCACCTTGCGTGAAAGCAAGGAACGCTTTTTTTTAGAAAGGAAGCTTCTTCTCCAAATTTAAAAAAAATTGAAAATTATTCCTTCTGAAAAGCTTGACCTCGAAGCTGACTGCTGAATGCGATTAGGAAAGAAGATTCCTGAAGATGCACCAGACTGATTCTGGCAAGCCGTCTGTCGTCTGGATATGCACTGTTGTTCGTCATGGTCACCAATCTTCTACGTTCGTCCTTTCGTTTTCCTGACCACGATGATGACAAGCAGCTCTCATGCTCAGGTTAGTGCTACTTGTATGTCTGGGCACACAACACATCTGAGATGCACCCACTGACGTTATCGTACTGAAGAATGCAGCAAGGGTTCCTCGGATTCTCTTGATTTCGGAACAAATTTCCTTCACTTTCACCCTCTCCGTATCTTCCCCATGCCCTCCATTCATACACAATCGAGTTTGCACTTCAAATGTTGTTTTTACTTTGGTAGTGCGTTCGATAACGTTAGGACAGTCTAAGTTAGGTGTTCTTTTCTTCAGGCTTATTGGGCCTGTAAAAATTCTAAAAAATAGCTTCCAAATGCTAAACGCAGGTCCCTATGAATACGGTTCTGCTGGGCAATGATGTTTGCACCAATCTACACTCTATGCAGCTGTCACAGCAGCCACAACTGATCCTCTCTCTCTCTCTCTGATCACTATTAATTTTGATAAAGCCAATCTTTAAATCACTGTTGCACAGGATCTCGGGTGGGAAGAAGCGATGAATCGATACATGGCAGTGTGAATAAAAGAAGAACAAATTCACAGTGCACGTGAGACTCGGTTAGAAAGACTGAGTTTCTGCATTCGCAAGAACGTCACACCCCGGGGATCATGATAAAGAAAATATAGGTCGTGAAAATGACTGAAAGAACCAAAAAAGTATTTGATCTTCCAGCCAGCTTAGCCTGGCACTACCATACTAGCAGTGCTACCAAGTACCAGCCCTCCATATTTTTCTGTATTTGTACGGAAAATCACTCCTTGTCCGCACTACAGAATTTGAGCAAATGGTATAGAAAATCGAAGAGGATCAATCAGCTGTGTAGAAGCATTGCAAGTGTAAGCTGAGCGATGAATAGTCTTGTACCAAAGCGAGTGCATGCCGTACCACGACAACATGTACATGTAGCACAAAAAAATAATGTCGTGAGTGCAAGTCACACATGTGTTACACTACTAAATGCAGCCACCGACATGCATGTGCATGTCAAAAAACTTTGTAGTGCAAGTTGCATGCAATGTACACGGCAGTACGCAACACACTGCAAGATACGGAAAATCAGAAGTCTGAGTACGCAAAACAGACTCAATTGGTGGGCAGCTCTGTACTGGCCTGTACGGAGGGAGTGAATCTCAATGTGTGCAATGCACGCACTTCGGCCGACAGTGAAAACTATGCAAATCGTGTAGGTTTGTAGGATGAATGTGAGTCCTTTAAGACAAGCGCCTGAGTGGAGTAGCCCACCGAAAGAAGAGTACTTGACACCGCGAAGTGGAGTCTGCGCATACAACAGTGAGGGGGTAAAATTAGCTCTGACTGATTCTGCATGTGTGTCACATTACTCTAGCAGATAGGCACACGTGTTGTTCCAAAAAGATGCTTATGTCAGTGTCTAAATATGTCATGTACCAGGTAATATTGTTGCCAGGATCTCACGGTGAGAGTCAGACTTGGATATGGTATCAATTAGGGGTGAAACGATTACACTTTTCAACTATCGGTTAACCTACCCTTGCATCGATTCGATTATCGATTATGATATCAATTACTGTGTCCTAGAAATTGTCGCGCCAGACCAGCACAAAGTATGCCGTGTTGACATATACACATATACATGTACATACACACATGCAGATAAACCGGGTACTCTACACAATGCAGTGGCACATCACGTGCAGGTGCAGACAGTAAGTTTTTTATTTTTTTATTTTTTCACGGCCCCTACTGGAAAACATATGGACAAGAAAAAGAAACGAGGAAAAGGACAAAGTACAGTATCTAGTAGTGCTGTACATGACATCTTTTGATTCTTGCAGGCGTTTCTTTTTTTTAGAATCGCGTAATTGAAAAAGACAGCGCAATCGAAATCGTTTCCTTGTAATGATCAATTAGACGGATAACCGATATAATCGTTTCAGCCCTAGTATCAATAGATTATCAATATCATACATCACCACCCAAAGTATAATAGCCGAAGGGCCCGTTTGTGTGGTGGTGTATGATTTCGTGAGCAAGATGAAGTGGCTACAGATGTGTTTTATATAACACCCTAAGGGGCCGTCCGTAATTATCGAACGTTTTTCACCAAACGGATTATTTTAGTTTAGACCCAACCCCTCCCTCCCCCTCAGAACGTAAAAAAAGTTTGACATATGCATGCATAATACAACAAAAGTTGCAAGTGTGTAACTGCTCCTATGGGCATGCACATGTATCAATGTTTTCTGAAACGAAATTGGTCAACCCCCTCCCACCCCATAACGAAATTATTTCGTTTTGTGAAAAAAGTTCGATAATTATGGACGACCCCTAAGAAAAGATCATCAATACTGGGAAAAGTGATTCTGGTAGCATGTTGTATCCAGTGTGGCATGACAGAGACTCCCTCGATTTAGGCTATTTATATAAAGGCCTGTGGAGAATACATAAATACAATACATACAGGCATCCCAACCTTCGGATTATATGCACTTTTGCTTGCCTCCTGGAGTGTGGTTGTACCTTGGTTCAGTAGACTTTGTTTTTCGAATTCGTTTCTATAACATTAGGTTTCTTTGTGTTGCTGCTATGTCTTTTCATGTGTTTTACAGGATTGCCATCTGTTGATGAATACCACTCTGAGGCACACTCACGAGCGAAGGTGTTTGAGAATCCATGTCGGAATGATGGTCGTGTTGGCCTAAAGGTGCATTACATTGCCGATACTCGCCACCTCCACCCTGGAACATGTTCAATTTCTGTTTCTCGTATGGAAGGACCGAACAGGTTGTTTTCCTGCCTCAGTGGACCACTCAAGACTAAACAGCATTGATGGAAGAAGATTTGCCGTGAATCTCGTTCACATAATCAGCCTGTTTAATTGCTGTACTGAGGTGACTGATAACAATGACCAAGCAGCATTAATTTTTGCATAGTACTGCAGTGCCCCTAAAATTGGAGAATATCAAAGTTCTCTGATAGCATTGTGATTCATTTGTGAATAAACATCACTACTCTTTTTGAGTAGCATAGCAATGACAGAGTTGGTTTGATGTATGACAAAAATGGAGCCGCTTTTTAAACCTGTACTATAATCAGTACCGCCGGAAGCAGTTTTTGATTGGTCCATGGCCTTTTATACTTTGTGTGTGATATGGCGGGTACACACGTCCTCCACAGCAGGAAACATTTGTTGGTGGCCAACCAGACCGGTTCCAGCGGGCCTGATAATTGTGGGGGTCATGAGCAGCTCAAGTACTTTGCATGGTTTTGGATATGTCCTCAGTTGAAACCGACTTCCCCAAGCGTTCTCTGAGGGGACCTCCGTCTACTCTATCAGTTCATGTATTCTGTGAAGTGACATGACCATTCGTGGGGACCTTGCTCATAACTGCAAAAGTCCTCGTCTGATTTTTCCGAATCAATTGAACGTTGTACGTGTGAATGTAGTGAAAGCCACATGCAAAATGCTGTTCCATGACACTCATTTGCCACCAATCACTGGGTTCATTGGCTGAAAATATTCTTCGGCACAGTAAAGTCGTGCGCCCAAGAGCGTGGAAGCCTAGAACATCCAGCCTGAAATACTAAGAACACCACAGCCCAAAATTAAGAATTGCTGTGCTGGGTTTGTGCTGTTGTAAAACACGGGGATTGTTATTGATTGTTATGTGTACATGTATTTGAGCTTTACCACTACATACACAATACTCAATCTGAGGACAACATGCGGTTTCGCTCATCAATGCAGCACAGAGAAAATGAGGCAGATGAATGTCCTGCTAGAGAGCATCGAATACTGTAAGACATGTTATTATAACGATTGTCCAAAATTCATAGGTTATTAAACGAGAAGATATGTTTAACGACCTCGAGGTATTCCGGCATATCCACACACAACATATATGAAGCAGTATGGCCTCAACGGATCTTATTATAACGAAGAAATGTCATCCGTTAAAAAGCGTTAGATTTACTTCCTCGTTATAATTATATACATGTCTTATTACAGTACAGGTATAGAATCATGCCTTGCAGATCTCGTTACGGCCCCTTCGATGCATGTTTGAACCAGGGAGTAGTACAATACCGGTATTGTACTACTCCCTGGTTTGAACATTAGATGGCTGTGTAGCTTCAGTTATCTCGGAATATGTTATCCAGCAGCAACAACGTTGGGCACCGATTAACTGACACACACCTATTCACTATAATGAGTATGCGTTGGAACACTTTACCCCGAGTCATACTATAGCAGTGAATGCCATGCATGGGTTTTAACGCAATTCAGTAGCTGAGTGCAATGTGAACATCTATGACATGCAAGTAAACTGCCATACAGCACAATCGATTACTCTCAGCCCACATAAGTACAATGTAGGCCAATCAGTAGTATAGATACATAGAGCACACTCTACATCATACATAGTTAGCACCAAATCTATATTGTCGATGTACTTTGCAATGACGAAATGATGGCAAGCGTGCTTGATTCATCATAATACTGCCTTGAACTTGGTTGGAAGTTAGTTGGAAGTTCAGTGGTCGAGGTAAGCAGAGCTGCTCCAGCTTTCAGAATCCTGCATGAAAAAGGCAGAAAGCAAATGTAGGTATAATAGTAGCAAGCTGACGTAAAGAGCCTGTCTTTCAATACAATAATTCTATCCACTGCATGGACAGACCTGGTGCTTCATTCACATCTGTTTCTTGCTTTAGAAAACCTACTTCCTCCTTCTGCCATGTAGCTCATGACATACATTTTCTTTACGCCTTTTCAGCCGTGGTCGACTTTCGCCCCTCCTGTTTGATTGGCAATTGCAGTCAACCTGGGGAATATTGACCCTCGATTGTGAATGAGAAAAGTGTCGTTATTGGTGTATTGTTGTTACTCGCGAGGTTGGAAGTATGCAATCAAATGGTCACTAGATCTGAAGATTGTGTTGTTATTTGTGAGTTGTTTTGTAAACCCGAGGTACATTATTCACAAGGTGGATTGTACATGCTATGGGATGTAGAATAACTAACCAAACAAGAATGGTGTAACAATGATTTGAGTCCATATCCAATTGGATGAACCAAGAGCGCATGATCCATTCCAGAAAGGCGATTTCAGTGAGTCTTGAATTGTCAGCAGCATCATACTTCCATTGAGCTTTTTTTCTTTTTCGAAACGACCCTCTCTTTTCAATTCGAACGAAGGTCAACATACGATTACGGCAGGCATGCATGCACTGATCTTCACTGTATACATGTGCATGTATACTGTACTGTAGTCTGTACAGTCAACTAGTCGTGTTCCACTTGGCTTCCATAGGTGCAACTTGGCTTACGGTAAGTGTCACTACAAGTGCATAGTAGCCCCCCTCCGGGAGTGCGCGTGAACAGGAACTGTGAACTGGTAAAAGAATCATTCGACACCTTCGTTCGTTTCGATGGAGAAAGTTCATTTGGCAAATTGAGGCCTTCGTTTCACCCCTAGCCACAGGAGTGAATTTTTCACTCCTTGGCTGCCTGTTTGAGCCGTCCTTGTGGAAGGGTTTATTTATGCATGTCTGCATATAGACCTTATTCGATAAACATCACAATCACGTGAACCGGGGTCCCGGGAACCAGGGAGCGGCAAGAGACCTGCACTCAGTGCACAGAGGACTTGGCGTGGGAACATAGGAGAAGAAAAATACCGGTATTTTACTACTCCCTTGTACGAACTGGGCCTTTCTTGCCACTTGTTTCACGTACGCGTGCCCCAGCTTACGACAAATCCCTGGAGGCGAGTCCAAAAATCATGTTATCGAATAAGGTCTATAGAATTGTTGATCTAGACGTTTGGGTTTAACAGAGCAAGCCTGTGATTAAGAGCTGCACAGATCACAGATCACGTAGAACTACCCAATATGGGGTCAAAACTCACAACGCGTTGGGTACTTTGGTCTCATGTCGTCTCCCCAGGTGCTATGAATCCCTGATGCACATGTATCTACATATACAATGTAACTGTAACTCTACCAATCTTGCGGACGATGACCCCCCCCCCCCCCGGCATACAGAAAGTTGCTCATGATGTCCTGGCCCTCATACAGCATTGGGGAGGCACTGAATCACTTTTGCAAAAGGACTAGCCGAAAGTGGCATTACACATTTTCTATTCCCAGAAAAGCGGCGTTCCAGCCGAGTTTATCTTTTAATTTAATGGTTTTCTCGGTTGCGATTTCATACCTGACAACCATCTCGATTTAGCCGGGATCGTCCCGACATCGAGGGTGGTAATAGGCACCCAAAAGTGCATTAGTTCCATGCCTCACCGCGAGCTACATTTGTATACATTTTCATGCCTAGGTATGTCATTCGATCTCAGGTTTGCAAAGGTTGGCAGGTATGGGATTTGTAGAGTGACCAGTTCTGACTATTGCCACCTGCTGCGCAGAAGTGTCATTCCTACATCCTGGCTGCAAACCTACCTCCCCCCCCCCCCCCCCCCACACACACACCACCAACAATGTTGGATCCTATTTACAGGACCTCACTCTCTATGAAAGTGTAGCAGAGGCACTGCCAAAGTATAAAAACAACATTTGAAATACAAGCTCCATTGTGCATGCATGGAGGGCATGGGGAAGAGACGGAGAGGGTGAAAGTGAAGGAAATTTGTTCCGAAATCAAGAGAATCCGAGGAACCCTTGCTGCATTCTTCAGTTCGATAACGTCAGTGGGTGCATCTCAGATGTGTTGTGTGCCCAGACATACAAGTAGCACTAACCTGAGCATGAGAGCTGCTTGTCATCATCGTGGTCAGGAAAACGAAAGGACGAACGAAGAAGATTGCTGACCATAACGAACAACAGTGCATATCCAGACGACAGACGGCTTGCCAGAATCAGTCTGGTGCATCTTCAGGAATCTTCTTTCCTAATCGCATTCAGCAGTCAGCTTCGAGGTCAAGAGCGCGATGATATTTTCAGAAGGAATAATTTTCAATTTTTTTTAAATTTTGGAGAAGAAGCTTCCTTTCTAAAAAAAAGCGTTCCTTGCTTTCACGCAAGGTGCCTTGCGGGACATGTCGTCGACAGCACAGTGTTGGCAGATCCACGTTTGTAGGCTGCAGACCCGGCAGACGTTTTGATCAGCCCGGCCTGGTGGTGAGATTTTGGACCCGGGAGTACTAAAAACTGCTCGCATCCCAGGGTGCTCAGTTTCGCTCTATCCGATCGAGTAAGGCTTCCAGAAAGGCCCTCAGGTGCGCGGCCTGCGGTGCCATAATATACCTCCTTTCGCGGCTTGAAACGTCATCATTACCATAGAGACCGCGGCTCGAGCTGGAGCAGCGAGTCCGCGGCTCACCGCGAGCTTTTGCTACGATTCTTGACCAAAAACTGCGAGCCGCGGTCGCGGCTCGACCTGTTTCCCGTACTTTGCATTGTTTTGTACGCCAGAATTTTAAAATTCAAATTTTAATTCGTTGCGCAGGCCAGAACACGAGGATTTGTTTGATTTCGCGCGCGCAGGCAGGTGAAACGTCATCAAAAAGTGTGGACCACGAGGTATATTATCAAGAGTAGATAAACAAGAGTGTGCAACTCGCCATGAGTTGGCCCACGGCGGAATTTTTTGTTGACGTAATCTTTTCGACGACGCACGCGCTGCGAGCCTTTTGGAGAGTTTTCCCTCGTGCACTTGGCTGGGCTTTACACTACAAGGTCGGTGCCCAGCACGTGCTCTCACACTGCTCTGTGGCAAAATCCGCGTTTCTCTGAAAAAAGGTGACGTAAACAAAAAATTCCGCCGTGGGCGCGGGGTATCTGCAGATTGTGCAGGAGAGATCCGGAGTTGCACACTCTTGTTTATCTACTCTTGATACTAGGGACCTTTCGCACCCCGCGGACGGATACGAAACGAATGCTGATTCGTCACCTGGGTTCGAGGATTCGTCTGAGTCCCTGCGGAGAACTCGTTTTCACGAATGGAGGCCTCTTCATTCGTGGCACGCTCCGAATCCGTCAGGTACACATTTATTTGGATAGGTACACATGTTTTGCAAGGTACACATTTTTCCCTTGATTCCATGATCCATGCACGTGTGCGTGTAAAAACCCGTAGACCCGGGTGCTCGAATCAGAAACGATTTGACAGGTGTGCAATTTCTCATCTGTAAATCTCAACAATGTCAGAATATACTTTTGGAGAGGCGATGGAACAGGGAAGAGAGTCTGGCTTGACCCACCCAGCAGGAATTCAGAACCTGGGTGCGCTACAACACAAGCTACAGTACGCAGTAAAATTGTCGTATTTCCTTCGGATTTTTTATTTGAAAATTGGGTGCTCGAATCAGAAACAGCGAACTCGTCAGATCGTCTCCGATTCAAGCACACGGGTCTGCCATCGTCTACGCTTGGTGTGGCAGTTGAGGGCAGGGAGTAGTAACTTACTACTTCATTTTTGAGAGCAAGATGGTCAGTGGAGCCGCAGATTCAGCAGGTCTTTGGCAGCACCGTACAGGAGACCCATATCCTCGAATCAAGGACCCAGCAAAAAGTGGGTCGCGAGTATTTCAAAAAGTGTTTACCGGGCAGCGCTGAAATTTGGCATACCGTTAGCAGGCCGTATGTTGATGGTATTTGTGAAAATTAAACGAAATCGGAACAAGTTTAGGTACAATTTCAGGGTGTTTCTGTTTTGGTACCCTGTGTCTCATTCGAGCACCCGGGTCTACGCCAAGCTACCGGCGCCCGCGGCCGTATTCGTAGTTGCCATGCACATTTGCATGACGACTTGCGAAACCTGAAATCTGTTTTCAACGAAACGATTACGAGCCGAATCAAACTTTCGTTTCGCATTCGTTTCGTAGCAAATGCGAAAGGTCCCTATTATGTATCAGATTCCAACGACCAGGAGGCCCTAAGTAGTGGCTGCAAATGACCGATATCCGTCACTTGCAGCTCTGCATCAGAGACCTGTAGCTGGCCTGAAGAGTTGTAAAATTACTCCTTCGTAGCCGGGCGAGTCAGAGCGAGGGCGATTCACGGCTTGGTCAAAAAACTGTCGGCCTGGAACGTAAACGTCGATCTGCCGACACAGTTCACCTGGTTCACACGCCTGACCTGGCATGCTGCCTTGCGTGAAAGGAACATTTTTTCCGAAAGCAAGCTTCTTCTCCAAAATTCGAAATTTCCTTCCAAAAATGCCGTCGTCCTTGACCTCGAAGCTGAATGTTGTTAGGATAGAAAATTAGCGAAGATGTAGCCGACCCATTCTGGCAAACCGTGTGCCCTCTGGATATGCAGTTGTTCGCCATGGTCAACAATCTTCTTCTCCTTCGTTCGTACTTTCACTTTCCTGACCACGAATACAAGCGGTACCCATGCTCAGGTTAGTGTTTATTTGTCTGTCTATGCACATACATGTATTACAATGTACTGTTCGTGCTGCAGGCACTGGCCGATCATGGAAATAGAGGAAGCAGCCAGCTTTCTTTGAATTCTCGTGCTTTCAACAAAAAATATGTACACATTTTCCTTGGCTCCTCTTTCCCACCGCCACCATGCATGCACAATCGAGCTTGCTTTAATGCCCTGCAGTGCAGAATTCTCCCACCACCGCAACTACCACCGCCGCCACCACTACCAGCAGCAGCAGCAGCACCACCACCACCACCACCACCACCACCACCACTGTGACCACCACCACCACCACACCACCACCACCACCACCACCACCACCACCACCACACTACCACCACCACCACCACCACCACACTACCATCACTATAGAAGCATTGTCGTGCACGGCACGTCTGCAAGAGAAAATAATAGTACGCCAGTGTGGAAATGCCCTGCAGTGCAGTATGCTCCCGCCACCACCACCACCACCACCACCACTATGGAAGCATTGTCACGCACTGTACATCGATCCACAAGAGAAAATATGCCAGTGACTTACTAGCACCTCCATGCTGCATGCGGACCTGGACACAGCACTGTTCCCTCTGCAGGAAAGGGGGCGGGGTGTATTTCATTGTCCCTGCTTGAAGTAATAATGACTACATGACAAGATGTCCAGCTAACTTTGCCAGTAACGAACGACCCTTGATCGGGCATGAGAAAAGTGTTGCTATTTGGGAGTTGGCGTCATTCACAGGGTTGAAAATATACGGCTATATTGTTACTAGGTCTGAAGATAGTCTCACTATCCGTGGGTTGTTATACCCGTGGTTGACTGCAGATACGTTTGGATTATTCTATGAGTATGTGAAGGGTATACGTTAAATATTTTCCCGAGGATATAGCATGAGGAAATTATGGGGAATGCAGTACATGTATAGAATGGTGCAATCCATTTCTCCCAGGGCACTTTCCCAAGACTCCTTCCAATATTCACTCTTGGCGCGACCCATGTGAACTGAGCGGGGTGTATCGTTGAATATACCCCTCTCAGAACGTCTACTGATTGGCTGAAATCGTCCAAATCATACCGTGCCATGGATCAATGCATGTCAGGGAGTCGTAGCACCCAAGGAAACAACACGAGATCATGATACCCAAAATGATGTACTGTAAAAGCGGAAATTTTCAGTGGTGTTTTATTTTCGGTAACTTCGGTGCCGACAATTTTTACCGAAAAAATGCACCGAAATTTTTCGGTACTACTTAGTAGTGCTAGCACCCTTACCTGGGAAGCGGGTATTACCGAAAATTTCCCTCCACCGAACCACCGATTTTGGAGAATTCCGAAAATATTACACCATCAAAAATGTCTGCTTTTACAGTACACAGATTGGATCCATGGAGATTCTACATGATCCGTGGTTTATGCAACTCGTGATCGCGGACTTGACCCACTGGCCCCAAGCATGGGTCAGTCAAGCGATGCTATATGCGAGCATGTATGTATCGCACTTGCCCCTAAGGCAGTAAGGGCAACTGTCACTGGCAGCCCGGGGTTGAACCCACATTATTAATTTTTGAAATTTTCTAGGGTGACACGAAAAGCTTCACGCACTGGGTGGTCACTCTCTATTCATGTATACCACTCTGCCAATAGTGCATAGAGCTCTCTTTTGAGCTACCCAGCTGGCCCTCGTTATGATTTAGGCTGAAAGTCTACCGTGCCGTCTCCCTTATTATTATTATTTATGCTATGACTCCATAATGCATATTATCAAGAGTACATAACCCCCCAGAGTGTGCAACGCCGATCCAGCTCTGCATAGGGTCTTGGTCGAGCGGAATCGGATCTTCTGATGTCATGCGTACACTCCACACCAGCTCAAGGCCGGTCTCGAGGCAGGGCACCATTGTTTTTGATCCAAGAGTACCCGCGACTCCCCGGGTTCCCCTCAGATGTGTACGGTATTATGACGCAAAGATCCGATTCCGCTCGACCAAGACCCTATACCTGTATACAGAGCTGGATCAGGCGTTGCACACTCTGGGGGGTTATGTACTCTTGATATTATGTACAGAAGAAAAAATCCCGGGGCTCCGTTGATGAAATTCTGTTTTGTCAAGTGGGCATTTTTGATTATTGTGAATGGCGTGTAGTGCCATAGTACAGTTCCTTTTGCTACGTAACGTTTGCACAAGTCACGTTTCAGCAATTGAACTAGGAAGATCTATGTCTCTGATCTTGTCATTTGGCCCGGCTGGTACTGTGCATTAACAACCATTGTCAGGCACCCTCGAAAGACCAACAGCGATGAGTTCATGACCCAAGCATTATTTGGGCCGTTAAGTTGACTAAACGGGAGTGTAGCAAGCTTTGATCGGCGTACTTCCTTCCGTACGTAGTGAAATGTTGTCTGAGCTGTATAGATTCTATCTCCTGCGGTTTAGTACAATAGTTCCACACCTAATACTGTACATTCGACGTCTCCAAGAAAAATCTCCATGGAGACTGGAAACTATAGCAGATCATAAATGACGCAGCAGCTCAGCTGATTCCCTAGCTCGTGTCTAGGTTCATGTACTTTGGTCAACGTGTTGTGGCAGACTCCATGTGCAAAGCTGCATACTCTTGGGGTTATTGATTCTTGCTTATAATTCATGCATAGATATGAACATCATAATAATTGAATGTTGGCAAGACCCAACAAGGTGTCCCTTAGATCAGATCTTCACAAAATGCACATACTGTAAGACATGTATATATAACGAGGAAGCAAATCTAACGTTTTAACGGATGACATTTCTTCGTTATAATAGATCCATTGAGGCCGTACTGCTTCATATATGCTGTGTGTGTATATGGCAGAATACTGCAAGATTGTTAACATATCTTCTCGTTAACCTATGAATTTTGGACAATCGTTAAATGTGCGACTCGTTATAATAACATGTCTTACAGTACATCTTGAAAAGCCGTATTTTGGTTTCACATACACGTCTCATTTCTATCACAGAGATCAGCAGCCATGGGCCATTGGTGGCAATACTGGTAGGAGTCGCCCGAGGCTTAGCCAATAATTTCCGTTCTATACCCAATATACATACCCGAACTGGGCACAAATCTATCCCATTTCTTGGTGCTGACCCCTTTGATGCGCCCCCGAATCCCTTAGCATTATTAGTACGTCCAATTCATTTCGTGATCAGCTCACCGCATGCTCAGTACTGTGTTGTAAAGTATGCAAATTTCCGACGCTTTTAAATTGCAGCCTCCCCAGGGCAAAAACACATCTCGGTCACATTGAAATTTCAGCCTGTACTGCTGATGCCTGTATGCACTGTCACGTTGAACCTTGCAAAACGAATTTTAGGCTACAAATGCCCAGTAAATAAAAGGGGAGAAGGCACTGAACGAAGCGTCAACCTACGAATACAACCTCAGTGCAACAACGTGCTCTTTCTCTTTCTGCTTGTGTAAGCAGAAAGAGCATGTTGTTACACTGAGGTTGTATTCGTAGGTTGACAGTTCGTTCAGTGCCTTCTCACCTTGGGTTACGTAATCTTGTTACCTTTTGCGTTTCCTCTAGTAAATAAAAGGGGGGTTGTCAAATGACAACCGCTCTATTCAGTTGCTATTCACTCCTGGCGCATGCGCTGGACGAAAAATTCTTTTATTAGTGATGTCGAAAAAGTATGCGGTTGTCAGTTGACAAACCTCCTTTTATTTACAATTTAGTTGCGTGATGTCCACCACTTTCCGAATTAAAAATGCACAGGCCGTTAATAGCCGAAAATAAAATATGCGCCGAATATGCAGTACCTTGCGCACTCTGTTAGAAGACATTAGGGCTACTGGGAATGAATGCCCAAGTAAAATGATGAAGTACAGTAATACAATACTATAGGGAGTGCATTTGCCATGAATGCACCAAGCCAACTCTCCTATACAAACAGTATAGTGTTTCTGCCAAAAATATGATTAGCTAAAGTTGCCTTTTTGCATTATTATGGTTGAACTTTTTTTTCCTGTAGCCTCGTTCCCATGCTGTGGATTTAATCACGAAATTTGTTAGCAAGACGAAGAGGTTTTATGTGAGCTTACTGTTATTCTACCTGCACTTGCTTTTATCTTTTTTTGTGCAGGACTCTGAGAAGCTGGAGGGACCCCACAAACCTCAAGCATTGAGGATACAACTTTTAACCAAGAACCAGGCAACATGATGTGCATGTATCACGTTCGCTGTGATTGCATCGTTTCAGGGTACACTGACAACATACTAGTACTAGTAACTAGTCCTTGATTAGCAGCAGTGGCCTGAATTATTGCCTGGCCGCTATTCATATAATCCTTTGGTGCTTACTCATCGCCTTGTTCTGTCTCTAAAATGGCGTATGGGTGTTCCGAGGCTTGTAATATTTGCTCAAGCCGCGCATTGGCATTGGTGTATGTCGGTAAATGCCAGCCACTGCTGCCTAGCTCAACATGTTTTGTATGATGTAGAATGCGCTCTGTGTATCTACAATCGAGTGACCTGCTTGTGTGGGCCAACTGCAACTACACCAACAGTTGCACTAGTATGTGCACTGTGCTGGCACAGTGTATCATACTCAGTCTTGTCACTTCTTCTCCCACGTTTACTGTATTGTTTAATTCACTGTACACATCTTGCCCAGCTCCTCTAAGGCCACACAGAATTAGAATTAGTTTGTTGTTTTGGGCCACTACACTCAGCTGGTGTAAGGTTGGTCTGCTTCTCTTTTCCTTCTCTTTGACGTGTCCAGCCAATCATTCATGGCAAGCTTTGCATAACTTAGATCACTGTATATACAGTCACCTGGCTGGAAACGTCCATGCCTGCAAAATCGCATCTTTCTTGAGGGACCCCATTTTATAGAGTGGACGACATTCACTTTCCTGATAGACTCACCTCAGATGTTGGTATTGTACCCATCCCTGATTTGTACATGCACCACGTTTTTGGCAACTCCGAACAGTGAGAATGTCTGCTGTGGATAGTTCTCATGCTTTAAACTCATTCCTAAATTGAATGTAAACAAGTACAGTATAATACCACCAAAATGTAGTTCATTACAAGTCGTCGATTATGATCCTTTGTTGAGACGAAAGCTTCGGGACCTGGGAGTACTTGTGACATACCCATATCATACTCTCTCAGGTTCTGAAGCTGTATGCTGTGTGCCAGGGGTTATGGCGATCGAGTGCATGTATGTTCGGATAAGGGCGTGGGAAACACTCATCTAAAACATACTCATTTCCTCATGCATACTTTCATTTCTCATTCTTTTTGGCACACACTCCAGCTCCTCGAAATTATCAAGGGATGCATGTTGATGACAGCCTGCTGCCATGCAGCCTGAGCAGTTCAGACAATCAATCATTCGGATAATCGGCATTCTATATTACTACAGTTGTAGTAGCTGTATTTCATGTACAGTACTACAGTAGAGTCGGGCGCCAAAGAACGTGTTGCCCAAGAATGTCCAGCCTGAAATGCTAAGAACGCCACCGCCTTAAGTTTAAAAGAATGGCGGTGTTGGTTTTCCGGCAGCTTTCGGGATACATAATAATATGATCCTAACATGATTGTTTCTAAGAACATGCTACAAGAGCGCAGCCGGATGGCTGAAAAATACGAACACCCAAGGCTAACCTCTTGGACACAACGTTCTTGGACGCTCGACTCTACTGTAGTATGGAAGAACGCTCTTCGGCAGGGATGTTACATGTTAGAAATCATGCGTACAAGATGCCTATTTAAGTCTGCTCTTCTTTTATGACAAGCTTTGGCATGCATGCAGCTCTTAAAATTAATCCCAAAGGTGGAGTGCAATGACATGTTTAATAAGTCCCAAAGGCGGAGTGCAATGACATGCATTTGGAACCGTGATCACTAAAATCCTGCGCTTAATTCTAAGATTTAGAACTATAAGTGATGTTGCACACCCAAGAACGTCGTTCCGAGGGCCTAGGTCGGGGCGTTCTTGGAAGAACATCATACTGGATTGTAGATAAACTACTGTATATAACCCGCATGTGTGTGATAACAAAAGCTGCGGTACAGTGCGGAGAAACTAGTATAACATACTAATATCACCAGTAGGTTTTCTAAACTTCTTGTTCTATACTGGAGAATATTCCAGCGAGTGAATCCAGAGCAAGTGCTATGGAAATGGACTAGCGAGAGCTCACAATAGCCAGACAGACCCACGAGTCCTTTCTTGAACCGAACAATAATCATCTATGGCATTCAACATGCAGTTTGGGAAGCCATGCAGTCCTGGGACAAATATCCAAATGCATTCTTGTCTCCAGACCAAACAACGATTGTTATCATACTTAACAATTTCCAACTCTACGACCACCATGCCAGCTCAAGCAGAAAGAAGCAAAGGAAGACGGAGATTTCTACTTGTGCAGCCATTCAGGGAGGAGCACGAAGGCTGTTTTAACATTACATGATTCGACTGTGCACGCACTTTCCAAAAGTGTACTTATCACATACCACGTGAACTCTTAGGCTGTTTGCAGTGCGATATACTTACATGTGCATGCCCTTGCCGCACATTCACACTCCAGTACAAAACATAATTATGCAAATATGTAATGCACATAATGTAACATTCTACGCTTGAAAGCAGATCAGCATTCGAACTTTTTCATTGCCTTCAGGCTGCAACAGCATATTGCAAGAGGGCACAATGGCCCAACCCAACATCTTCCCGTGAACACCATCGGCCATGGCAGTACAGACCATCTGACATCACTCACACCACCCACATAGAAGAGAAGCAATGTTGATACTTCATAGTTAACACGTTACAAATACTACTGAGAGTGCATATAGGCAGTACACCAGGTTCAGGATGCATTGATCCATTCTTCTGCTTCAACTACCTTAGCTGCTCATTTGATCTATGGCTATGCATGCTGTCATCAGCGAGCCACATCATTTCGAAAGACTGATGACGGAGAGATCATTGTGCGTGTGTAGTCACAATACTATCAGAGAAATACGTTTGGCTAATATAGGAATACTGTGGACAAAATCGTACACAATAACCTGCCTTGAAGCAAATCTCAGAAAGAAAGCGCTGTGCAGATGCATATCAGCCGCTTCAGATTCAGTCACTTCGTGAGATCCAATATTCTTCCAACTGTACTGTTCAGCCTTCGGTGATCCACAGAGACAGACAAACAATCTGTTCCGTCCTTCCACATGAGAAACAGAGAGGGAACATGTTCCAGTTCATTCCAGTATGAAGGTGGCGGAAACAGGCAATGAAAGTCATCGTTGGGCCAACATGACCAGCCTTCAGATATGAGTTCTCAGAGACCTTCGCTCATCATAATGGTATTCACCCTTGGCTACAATCCTGCAAAACACGTGAAAAGATTGCAGCAAAACAAACTGAATGTTATAAAGAAGCAATTTAGGAAAACTATGCCTATCGTATTTGTAGTACAGTGAAGCTAAGATACAACACCCAGCAGGCAGGCAAACTTGATAATATCCGATGAATTAGCATGCCTGGTCATGGCACACCGGGTACAAAATATGCAACCAGCATAACGTTTCCACCAGTATTGATAATCTATCGTAACGTTATTATCAAACTACATAACTGCTAAGAATGTGCAACTACTAACATAAGGTACGATCGGCTTCGAAATCCAATGATTATGAGCAAGCGCGCATATATTTCTACATGTGCCATGTAGATAGAGTGTTTCATCAGGTTCAGTAGGCATGGATCCACAGTTCATTGTTCTGCTTCAACTACCGTAGCTGTGATGTACAAGTTTTGATCTCTGGCTATGCATGATGGTATTAGTGAGCCCAATGGCCTACAAAAGCCGAAGTGATGAAACTTTCTGCCGTGGGCAGAGGGATCATCGAGTTGCCCACTCTTGGTTATGTACTCATGCCATGACCAACTATCAGTGCACAAGTCCTGCTACGCCCTCACTATGATCCATTGCAACAATATCACCAGGCACATGCATGCTACTGCACCCATTAAACCAAGAGTCGCAAATAGGAAAATCTTTG
The DNA here is from genome assembly GCF_964019385.1 of Sycon ciliatum. Classification (NCBI taxonomy): domain Eukaryota; kingdom Metazoa; phylum Porifera; class Calcarea; order Leucosolenida; family Sycettidae; genus Sycon; species Sycon ciliatum. The sequence goes on along the minus strand of NC_088643.1, from coordinate 77,062,576 downwards.
CTGTGAACCACAGCTATAAGAGTCCAGTTTTGTGGGAAAGTTGCACTGCACGATGCACAATACCACATTGAGCGAAATTCTTTTTTTTCACATAGCGTGAAGTGTCTCTCGAGAAATGCAATGCACAATGCATAGCACATCGCAGAAAAATCTTGTATTGCACCTGCAGTCTAAAACTACTTGCCAGCCAGAGCTCTTGAGTCACATGCACCAGCATGCAGGAAGTGATGCCCATCACGTGTCACCCAACCTTGAAGTGGAGCTGGACTCAATTTCCCGTGATACGACCTGTGATGGAGCTGGAACAACCAGCGATGCAAGTTGGCAGTCCAATTATTTGAAACTGGCCCGCTATGTTGCTGAGAACGTACTCAAGGCAACATTTGAGAAATTACCTTTCGAAAAAATGTTCGGTACAAACCTGGCCGGATATTGTTTAAACTTTACGGTCTGTGTGAAGAAAGCAACTATTTTATTGCATAGACTAAAGCTATCCAGCTTTATCGATAATTTTCACGAAATGAAAGAAGGACCCTCCTCCACCCACCCACCCACCACCCCTCCCCCCCCCCCCCCGATTGATGTCTGTAATATCAGTATTTTTTCGAAATGAAACTCCCCTTGACCCACCCACCAACGAAACTTTTTCTCTTCGTGTAAAAGATCGACAATTATGGACCCGGCATTATCGATAATTTTCACGAAATGAAAAGTTTAGTGATGAGTAACTTGTGACCGTCCCCCACCCCCACCTACTCACCCCTCAACGAAAAATAGCTGGAATGGACTAGTGTTTCAGCTATCAATATTTTTCATTACGAAACCCTTCTTGACCCACCCGCCCATGAACGATTTTTTTCTCGTTTCTTGTTAAAGATAGATAATTATGGATGGCCCTATATAAACGTGCCAGGTTCGAATGAATGGACCGTAGAAGATTGTTTGTGATATCACACGATCAGAACAGGTGACAACCAACACTACATGGCTGTATACTTGATGTGCTGCATTTACTGGGTGCAACGCAGGGAGTTGTAGCATCTAGGTAGATGGCACAGGCGACTGTAAAGCTAAATGACATGGGGTTCGACCCAGGGGTTCCTGTTTCAGCCACCCCTGGGGCACCATTGGGCAGATCTATACACGCTCGTACATGGCATTGCTAATCTGGGCCGTTCTCAGGGTCAGTAGGTCAAGGCCGTGATTGCACAGATCACGGAGAACCTCCAAATCCTGACCCAAAATTCTATAAAGTATTGTGTAGTCTCCCTACAGTGTAGGTGCTATGACTCCCTGGCGCGATGTACCTGCTGGTAAATAGACAAATTGCAACCAGGCCATAATTTGGATAGAGCAGACGATCCTGTCCTGGACCCTGTTCCACATTCAAAGTATCTAGACTCATTATAGTGAGGTAGGAATATTGTGGTACTGACTCCGATTTTCATGCGCTAAGAAATTATCAAGTATATGTAACTGTAAGTGATAATCACTCAAAGTACGAAGCTAACAGTAATATTCACTGGTTAGAGGGAAATGCACAAACGGGAAAGGTCTGAAGAAAAAATTGACTGTCATCACCAGGATTCGAACCAGGGACCTTCGCTTGAGGCCAGCGATGCTCTAATCACTGAGCTAAGGTGTAGCCGTCATCCCAGCCGAGATCGTTCAACATTTTCTTCAGACTTCGTAACGCACACTAACAGCATCAGCTAATGGTATATGTACTCTTTTTCGATTGTACATGCAAGCTCTACCTTGTGATGTTGAGCTCTCTTCGTTTGGTGGGGGTACTCCGATCGTCTAATGTGAACCACAGTCCACCTACAATTCTACATTTGCAACGTTGTCCAATGTGCATCGGCACTCATTGTACATAACTGTTACAGCAGAGTGTAGATTATCCGCACCCCTCGGGCGCACGCTTTCTCCAGGGGGTTCGGATGGGGAAAAATTCTGATAAGGGAGCAGTCACACATCCATCTAAGACTTGCACATTCCTTCACGTTTCCATCATTTCTCACATTCTCTTCACAGGAACTAGACACACTCTAGCTCCTCAATATGACACCACGGTGATACATTGTTGCTCCAACCTGTTGCAAACTATCTTGTGCACCGCTTGAATGGTGCTTGGGGTTGGGGAAAATGAGCAGAAGCTCATTTTCGTCCCTTCAATTCAATGGAAACTGGCATTTCGAATAAGGGAGCATCTCATAAGTTCGCATTTTGTTTCTAAACGTAACGCATTTCGAAACGGGGGTAGGGGGGTAGCGGCCATTTCGAATAGAAAAATGACTGTTATTTCTGCATTCCAAGAAGGACGGCACAATGGTGAGTGGAACTTCGTGGGTGTGCAGCCTTGCTAGTTGAATTGTAAATCAACCATTCTTCCTGTCTCTCACTTCTTCAATGTCCTCCTCAGTGTCGGACTGTCCGCGTCGCATTGAACTGGTCCGATGAGGCTGCTATTGCACACACAGTGAGGGAACTCCCATACGGGAACTCGGAAGTACTGCTACAGTACAGGTAAGGTGGCCATTGCTTATGTGCGTGCGCCGTTGTTGTCAACTTCTAAGCCAGCTGTACTCCAACCTACATGGAGTTTGAAAGTAGTCAGCTGGCGAACTACAATTGAAGTTTAGACGTTATGTGCCGCGGCTTGGTCAGCTTTTTCAGTTTCACAATGCATTGCACTCAGCACCGCTTCTCGGAATATCTTGTCAGGATAGCTGTGGAACGCATCCTCCCCAGTGGGGGAACGGCAAATGTGCTGTTCATTTTTTAGGCTTGCTTTTATGGTACGTACAAATCCCCATTGAAAAGACATAGTGGAGACCAGAAACTGCAAATAGATGTTGGGAACCGCGAAGACCACCCTTCCTTGTCAAGTTCCATGAGGGTGTGGAGGGGGGGGGGGAGCGGAGGAGGGACATTCCTGCACTGCTTAAAGCAGGATTCACAGGAGCATTTTCAGAAATTGCTTGTACATTTGTACCAGTTGTAACCGACAAACGCATTCTCATTGAGCTTTGACTTGAGGCACGTCAGCAAGGCGCTGTTGCATCGCTGACGTCTTGTCCTGATTCTGTGAATGGTATTTTGTGCGAGTTCGCATCGCACGCAGAATCGCAGGTCGTGTCGCATTGCGCAGTACACTGCCAAATTGCTTCTGTGAATCCCACGTGAATGGGAATTCCAATGGGAATGTAATCCATTGCCAACAGGTGTATTCCCGAGCTGCGCATCATACTGCAAAATTGCTCCTGTGCATGCAAATGGATTTCATTGCTCTTCTGTAGTTTGGGAAATTCTCGATTATGATAATTCTGCGTGTGTGTGTACACCAGCCCTGAACATACATGTAGGTGACCCATTTGTGGTGTCTCATAGCCTACCTCACGACCTTATGCTTTCTTCCTGTATCACTTGTATCTTGCAGGTATATCACCCCGTGACGACCACATCGAAGTCTGAAATTGAAGTGTGAAGATGCTTCAGCAACCCCTTCATATTTTTCCATTGCTTTTATTGTGCTTCTACTGTGCATGTGTGTAACCTGTGGGGTATGCATGTGATGACAATGTATGCCGGTGACACGGTCAGATTTTGTCCATGCGTGTAACGTACACCTGCATGCTATCGTTGAAAAGGATCTGCCACTTACGATCTTCGGACGAGTATCAGGTCAGCTTGGTTTTGTGTGGGCTGTACCAGATGCTGTTCACTTCTCTATCTGTTGGATATGTGACTTTCTGCAAGTTTCTGGTGTGTGGTGGCCACTTCTTTGCTTGTCTTTGTATGACATTACAATAATTCTGTATTCACTGCTTCCATGGTGTGGTCTGCAAACTGCAATCCTTAGGCAAATATCATCACGGTTTGCAATGTTGTGCTTTGGCCGCTAGCTTACCTACACATTGTAGTTGAATTATTTTTGTTTCACAACTGACTTCCTGAAGTATGGTGGCCACTGCTTTGCATGGCATTATACAATCAAGAATTTCCTGTTTGGGTCGTGTGTGTGTATGTATGTGTGTGCGCGCCCATGTGTGTGTGTGTGCCATGTGCATGTGCGTGTTTGTCACAAGGTGTCTGTGTGCGGGGTAGCGAGGTGGGGAGGGCTGGAATGTATCAGTGTGCTACTGCAGTCGCATGGCTACATACAGTGCATCGCGCGCGTGCTCACCATGTTTATCTTCGGAGCTGGGCTAGGGTGGGGGAGGGAACAGAAAAAGAACTGAAATTACCCATATAAAAACCGCTCTGTGAGCGGTTCTGAAAAACCTCTACTGGTGCAGCCCCGTCGTAAAAGTAAGAAATTAGAACTGGCGCATTGTCCTCCCAAATGTGAACTGATCCACCTAAATCGCGATTGACGGGACCCGAACGCACCAGTAGCACGAGGTCGGGAGGGAACAGGATCACAGCCGGCGTCGGCGCTGATCAAGTTACCATACAACACTCATCTACCCCGAAGCCCACCTTTGCCGCTTTGGCTTTGGCTATGGACCAGCGTCCCCAGCTCAGCTGCATCCACAGGTAGGAACCTCGTGCTACTGGTGCGTTCGGGTCCCGTCAATCGCGATTTAGGTGGATCAGTTCACATTTGGGAGGACAATGCGCCAGTTCTAATTTCTTACTTTTACGACGGGGCTGCACCAGTAGAGGTTTTTCAGAACCGCTCACAGAGCGGTTTTTATATGGGTAAATAGGGAGGTTCTGCTCTACGTGTTGGGAACGCGACGCAAAGAATCACGCGAACTTTCTTCGCGTTCCCGTAACGTAAAGAAATGCTGTTCTGCTCTACGTTTCACCTAGAGAAGTCACGTGGAATGTGTACTGGGAATTTCCCCTTCCATATTTGGCAGTTTTCTGCATCCAGTTGATCGATACCCAGCAAATCCGTACGCATTTTCTCTGCGTGTGCCACAACGTAGAGAACCCCATCTCCGCGTAGAAATCTGGAGCCAAAACACGCGAAGCCGTAGACTCTAACCCAGACACCTGCTCTCTACGTGATTTCTCTACGTTTCACGTATAGCAGAACCTCTCTATTGTGTTCACATGGCAGAAAAAACGACACCGCTATGCTACGTAAGTTTCTACGTAAGGTGCTCGGTACTTAACTTCACTTAGGCTACGTTAGTTTCTACGTAAGGTGCTCGGTATTAGATCTACCAACGCTTGGTAGCCGCGTGCTGTGCACGTGCACGGCAGACATTGTGTTGCGTGCAGTGCATGCAGTCCGTTTTCGGATGTGCATGCGCGAAGAACTTCCTTCTTTGGAACTGCTTCTTGCATGAGCTGTTTCGGATATTTCGTGTCCTGGCTTATTTCGCTTCGGCTCTGCTGAGAACTCTTTTCACGGAATATTACTCAATGACAGGCGAGTTGACCAGTTCCCTTTGATTCATTTGCTTGTGTTGACTCTTTCATTTACGAAAAGTGTGCTGATTTTAGGTGGAATACAATAAAATTAATAATGGAAAAGCTGACAGGATCTCTTTTCTATATTATTAACTTTTCTGCTGTCGAGGCCTCCTTTTACGGGATACTCAATGACAGGTGATCTCTGAATAGATGACTTGCACAAAGATTGTCTGGGTTCGAGACGGGGCAAGTGGACAGGCGATGCGCCGTTTTGCGAAAAGTCGACGTTTAGAGGTAGTTTTATTATCCCAAATGCCAAAGCGCGGGAAAATTCAAATGCAAACAGCTGCATTTTGGAGACGTATTTTTTATCGACAGTCGGGCAGTCAATGCCAATTTTCTCAAGAAGAAGAGTATTCAGAGGCATTGTTGTGCATTTTCCGTTGATACTATACGTGTGCCCTAGTGTTTGCATGAGCGAGGGTGGTGGTTTTGCTAAACCGTTCGCATGGCGGGCGGGTTTGTAAGAAGAAAGGCTTCAGCCATTGACGAGCGACGAGAAACCTGTCATTTCGTGCCATTTGAGTTAGCAGTAGCACCGGACAATACTGACACATGTCTGCGGCAGCAAACATAGTGTACTAACGGATCAAAAACAGCCACAATGTGTGTCACTGCGGAAACGGGCTGTAGAGGTGCATTTGCAAAGCTGCTGATTTTCATCGTCTTTCCATGCACAGGGTACGTATCATGCCCTTGGCATAGGCCAAAGCACGAAAGCTTTAGCTGGACACCACCCACAATCTCCACGTGGGTCCCAGTGTACCTGCTGCTGCCGATGAGAACCGCCCTATAAGCGGTTTACCCACCCATGTGTCCTCAATACGACTGAGAATACATCAGAAGTACGCCATAAGCATTGGAAACCTGTACAGTTGAATCCAATTTCGACCAGAATGACTGTATTGGTTGGAAATGCATTGCACCATTCCACTGAAACGTTAACACACAAGAACAGGAAAAGGATGTAACAGAAAACGAAAGAATGTAACACAAAAGATAATCCCAAACCAGCGGAAAAAAAGAACGTGGGAAGAAAAGCACTGTGGCTGGTGTAGGAAGCAAATACTGCAAATACTAGGCTAAACAGGAAGTACCAAATTATGTGGTTGTTGAGCATCTCCTCAGAGTCGACAAAGGGATAACGGAATGAGAGAGACCGACTATTTTTTGTCAAAACTGTCACAACCCAGCAGCTGATGATTGTTGAGGAAGGTAGTTACACCACACTGACCGACACCACTGCTGTGGGTAATGATTACGTGCATCGATCATTGTGCAGCACCTGGCAGCAATAAACCAGACAAAGCAGTACAATACCATGCAGAAGATGAAATGCTTGACGGAGTATAAGTAGTAGCAGACAAACTGTTACACAATGGAGCAACATTATTTGCTATTAAAATGGCATAAATATATTATTACTTTGACGAATACCCGACACATAACATTCCCGCTACAAGCATTACTAACTCTACTGTCCCTGATGCAGGAGGGACTAGTGGCACACATTCCTACTGCATACCCCAAAGCTAAGAAAGGTGGCATCATGCTCATGTGAGCCGTTTGGGTACCACCCAAGCTCTGCACCAGGCTCTGTCCAGGTGCCTACACACAACCCTGGAGGATGAATGCAACCCCAAAACACGATGTAGTAAAGGGCAAGTCTATGGACACAGCTGTCAAAGTTATCCACCAAATTGACCTACAGCAGGCCAATGTACAGTGGAGGAGAGTACCGAGAAACTAAGAATAAAGGACTTATTGCTTGTTTGTCAGACGATCCACCCCAAGCTATGGTCATGAGGGTGGACAATATTGGATGGTGACAATTCCACCTCGCTCTCGTTTTCTCCCCTGGAATGAAGCTTCACACACATACCTGTAGTACCTGTGGTGTCTACAAGTAGTATAAACAGTCCTTCACTTACTCCACTGCTTTGTATAAAAGCCTGTCTTATGCAGAAGCCTGTTCTGAACACAAGCCTGAGTTCCAAGATAGGCAATTAGCACTGTCCTCGGGGAAAATTGCGGAAAAAATCGCAAAAAACGCGGCATAATATGGCATAATTTGCGGTGAATTTGCGGTAAATATGCGGTGAATAATATTGAAGTGCGGCAATTTTCAGTGAGTATGTAGTGAAATCAATCAGTTACAAGTCTCTGGTGTAAGCACTCGTCATATTTGAGTAAAAAGCCGCCATGATGAGACGTTGCTGACCGAACAGTGCACTGTGTGTACGTGTAGTGCAACAAAAAAGTTCAAAAAACGCGGGAAAATCGCGGAAAACGCGGTCATTTAAAAAATCGCAAAAAACGCGGAAAAAAACGCGGCCGCGGAATCGCAATTTTCCCCGGGGACAGAATAGTGTGGATTTTGCATCGGCAACCATAAAAAGTTTGGTTTGACTACAAACATAATGCAACATCATGTAAATAGAGGCCTAGCCACCACACCGGCTTCTACAGAAATACGCCTGGCTTTCATAAACGACATTACAGTAAGTCATCCAGTTCGCACTCACCCACTTCAGTTGGTGCTTGCAGACGTGTTAGACACATACAGCCAGTCAAGTACACTTGCAGGGATCTTTTCTCAATGGGGAGTAACGGCTGGCCATAATACCTACAATACATACAGAATAACAATGGTGAACATAGCAAAAGGGAAAGGCATTCAAGACCTGCAGCTCCATGTATACATGCCGAGTGTAAGCGTGGTGTCTGTGGACAAAATCGACAAAGAGGTACCCTGGCAACAACATGTAGTGCCAGGATGCCAGCAGAAGGCTACGTGGCACACCAGTCCAACATGTAAATCAACTACCATCCAGTTGTCACATTAGAGCCCAATTGTTGAAGTTCCACGGCCATTTGCCTGCCACATGCCAATCACAACAAGCACTGAGGAAGAAACTGAGACAAAGCGACGTCGAAGCAAAACACTAACACAGACAGGCGGGTTCCCCACACAGTGAAACTTCAGTATGAAGTACTAGTAGTACCAAGAGTCCATGACGTCAAGAGTATGCGACTGCACGTGGGTTCTGGCACTGCGCTCGGCCCACATTACGTATCCACGAACTGGGGAATCAGCCCATAGTCCGCAAATCAGAGTTGCACGCTTGTGGGTTGTGGGGTTGGGTTATGCGGACACCTGACAGTATGGATATACATGTAACATACTACGGGATATAAAGTACTTGTACTATTATGCAGAACCTTGCACCATGCAATACGCTATATCGGTACAGACCAATTTGGTATTGGAGGTTTGCTGTACAGTGTACTGAAGTATCACTGCAATGCTGAATTGCCAATACATGTACATGTAGTGGAACATGAAGCTGTACAACCAGTTGACGTGTATTTGTGACGAAATCACACTACGACTGCAAGACTCAAAATGTATAACAAACATGTAATTTGATGGGGATCTTTCACCGAGGAGTCAGGTGATGGCGGTGCCGTAAAACCTACACGTGGAATTCAGCTGAACTGGAATTGTTGTCTCTGGAGTATTGCATAATTTAAGCAACAAAATCTACTATCAACTACCCACCTCTTCAAGGTAGGGATGGTGAAGAACCAATGACCAAGTCATGGTGTGGGGCTCTGACAAACATCTTGCAGCAGTCAGACAGCCTGTCACAGGCCTGACAAAAGGCTGTGGGTGCAAGTCCGGCTGCAGGATCATACAATACGAGTGCAAAAAGGCAAATCTGTTATGCAGGCCAGGGCTAAAATGCCACACTTTCAACAACACCTCCGCGAGGGAAGAATCCAACAGTTCCAGAAAGCAAAAAGTTGTTTAATTTGAGGAGACTGAAAAGCAAGAAACCAGCAACGAATTGGACCAAGATTGAGTCAATGTGCACACAGGTGATGCGTGCGTGTTATTGTTTACTGGATTTATGGCGTATATGCTAGAAACATGGAATGCACTACGAATTCTGACCTGAAATACACAAATATACACATTTGCCCGAGTTTCAATGAGCATGGATAGATGTGGAACACAATACTTCCACTGGAAATGGTGATATACCGGGAACACAATCCATCTGCTGCTAGATGGGCGAGAAACTATTGTAACCTGGGATATATTGAAACTTAGGTGTGATGAAATGTCACTTTCGTGGATTTTACACGTATTACAAAAAAATTCTTTCATTTCGTGCCATTTGAGTTAGCAGTAGGTCTGGACATAGACATGACCAAATCTTTACACAGGTTTGTTGGGACTATCTTTCTGCTATCTCGGATATTGTGTAAGATTTGATGGAGTCCATTACTGGCTGAATACCAAAGGAGGGAGGAAATTTCTACGACTGTACTGTAAGAAAACGACAACACGAAACTTCCCAATGGCTCAATAGCTGACCCCAAAAATATTATGGATCACTTTAGTACTTACTCAAGTCACATCGAATTCCTTATCGGCGGGCTCCAGGCAGTGGAACGCCTCCAGTGGGTCTGAATGTTCGACAACGTCAGCCATTACTTCTTCACGGAATCGTCATCTTCACCTCTGTACAAAATGAGCTGACCGGGATAATAAAAAACGGCTTTTTTTCGCTCTGGCGCATCGACTGTTCTGGACTGTACTTCTGACTCTGACTTCCCCACCTTTTGAGTTCGTGACTTTCGAAGTTTCGCTTTTTGCCTGACGAACACTGAGCTATTTTTTTTGGCTAGAGAGTAGAGTTGTTTTGATTCGGCTTGTATCGTCATGCCGAAGCGCTGCTACGCTCCTGAATGCACTAGCAGACGAGAGATGGAACTGAGGCTCCCATTCCATACGTTCCTTTCCGAGCCGGCCGGCCGGGAGGCAGAAAAAATGAGGGAATATTATTTTAGTATCATTGGTGTAGGCTGCAACAAGCACGTCGTGGTCCTGAAGTGTGACAACTTTCCCGCAGTGGAAGCGAAGTCAAGCACAACGAAAGTTTGTGGACGTCTGAGAAAGAACTCGATTCCCTTCGATTCGGCTGCACTAGCTCCAGAGCGACCCCCTCCTGAGGACAGACTGCGGAGAGGCCAGGAACCTGCCGAGTCAAGAGTGGAAGCCCGAACCACGAAAATGAGGGGTGGAAGGACTGAGTGTGAGAGCCAGATGGCCTTTAGTAGTACTTCAAGTAGTATCTGAGTTGAAGGAGAGAACAAGTGTGCTGGAGAAACGCTGCGAAGTCCTCAGGCCTGATGTGTACTAGCTACTGTTGAAGTCTCACTTGTTCCGATATGAACACTTCATCAGCCCTGACTCTGAGCAGCTGTATCTAGACTTGGACTTAGGCCAGAGACATAGCATTGTTAACCTTACTGAAGCCATATGTATCCAATGCCTGGCTCTAGTGAGAAAGCAGTTTGGCGCAAGCTCGCAAACTATGATTGAATCAGGGAGTGGTGGAAAGTCACATTATACCTCCCCATGATTAGCTGGTAATGACGACGATGCGGCTCCGGCTGGGTCTCAGTCTCAGAAAGGATTTGTTGGAGCATCATCAAACAGTGCATTCGCCTTCATCATACACTGGCTCCGTTGCCTACAGTAATTCACATTTTGACGGGGCGCGCTGGGACGATACGGAAGGAGCGGCGGGAACCATTGGAGTGCTCATGATGCTGGTTAGCGAAGACCGATGTGTCAGGAACGGGAACGCAACCGCACTACTGTACAGATCAGGAAGCGATGGAAGAGTTGAATCTGCTCAGCCTTCCATGCCGTGTACAGGGACATAAACGTAAAAATAGCTACATTTCAAATGTGAACTGGCGATGGCATTGTGTGGCGACGAACACAACTGCAACTGTTCAAATTTCAGCATTTCGAACATTATGCTTCCCATGATAACTCACCGAATGGCTCACATGACGGAGTTGGACATTACCAGGCTAGGATAATCATTTGCTGTATTTATGGATAGTCCTTGAGTTTTCAGATGAAGTGCTTTATCTTTTACCTGTCGTTCCTTTAGTATGGCACAATGTCCATGGCTGCTTCCTTGTCTTCATAACAGACTGGTATAATCAGCATGATTCTGCTTTTTTGAGAAGAAATAAAACTTTCCTTTCGGAAAGGAAGCCCAGAAACGTCAACCCCCATGAGTAGGAAGGGACGAGCGGGTTCTGGGACAGGGGGCGCCCGGGTCCCAAAAAATGGGGTATTATTGAAAAATGGGGTACTAATAGTACCCCATTTTTGCGGTGAAAATTATTTTTGGCCCGGTTTTTTTGCGGATAAAAATATGTGCCAGGGGGTGCCCCTACCTCAAAAAAAAAAGGGGGTATTATTGAAAATATGTATTGGGGTGTTATGCTCTACCCTAAACAATAAGGTAATATGGTGTCATGATTATGTAAGTATAAAAGGTGTGTTCTTGAATGATGATCCAGTCAGTTTCAAGTTGTTGTGGTGCAGTGAAAATGGATTCTGAATTTGAGATCCTGTATGCTTATGTACGTTCAAAGAAGCAATGTGCGCTGGAGGAAAAGAAGAAGAAGAAGAAGAAGGAGATAGAGGAAAGTGAAGAAGTGTGTTATCATCGTGAAGAACAAGTTGAGCATGCTGGTCATAGAGTTTGTTCTCAGTGTGGATTGGTAATGGCTGACATTTACATGCCCGAGGTAAAGTGGAGAGAGCGTTGTACTAGCATAAAGACCTACACGGATTCCGATCGCATTCAAGGTGTGAATCGTCATCTTGTACATTTTCTCAACAAGATCGACTTCACTTTACCGCATGCACAGTTTCACCCTGTTCAAGAGGCACTGCAAGCAATGAAGAAGTCCAGCAGCTATAAAAGCATGAACTATGCAATAGCATTATCGTGTATACTTCATGAGGATCATGATGCAGTGCGCACACTGCGTTCTTCTTTACCGCGCAGTAATGTATCATGGTTGAGAAGCAGCCGCATTACACAACCTCTTCCATCATGTTTTCCACTGATGTTTCTTCTACATCTCATGGAACACATCAAGGGTCCTCTGTCCGCTAGACAGCTGAACACTCTGAAAGTTAATTTGTCCTTGATGTCACCTGCAGACCTGTCCATGATGCATCTTCTAATAGATGCCTATTGTTGGCATGACTACAGTCTGGATTATTTAGTAGATCACGTGACCTCTCTCCCACCTGATCTTGCCAACATACTCTATCAATTTACCAAGACTGCAGTACGTCATCAATGTTAGCAATGCGTTGGAGATTTACACTCTCGGGAACCTGTTCTGAGACATGGTCGAGACACGTTCAGTCATGACCGAGACATGTTCCGACAGGTCAAGTGCAAGTCGTGCTGTGATTGGTTAAATCTTATCATCTGCTCACCGTGTCCTCTGATTGGTTGATTCTTGAACAATTTCACCGTGTTCTCCAAGGTCGTCACCTCCCATAGGATGTTATTTCAAACTCTGCGGCGGTCAAAAGGGTATATATGTGCAAGCACAGTCCTCCATTCACTCACAACTGCCTTTGTTGTTTCGTTGCTCAAGCCTTCTCTCTCTCTCTCTCCCTCTGGATCTCACTGGATCTCTCGTGACTGATATCATGATGGCCACTGATGCTGTTGTTGCTGGTGAAGATGTTGTGGACTGTTTGGGTATTGACCCGTTCGCTATCAAGACGATAAAGAAACCCGGTCTCTACAAGCGACGTGCTAGCCGTAATCCGAATCTGGAGCCTCTGCCTAAGATCAAGATGCCATCTCCTCGTCCTACCATACTACCAGGTGTCGCCACCATTATTACGGATGGGGCAGCAGAGTGTGTTCAAGCAATGTACAGCAAGACCGCCCACGACTATCATGTTGCTCCTGGCACCGATTTCTACTATACGCGCGGTGATTTACCGGGCATGCTTGTCAATGGCACGGTATGTGAAGGACGTTTTGGTCAACTTAAGCTGTACGTCCAGGCTTCACAAGACGATCTCATTCAATTCTTCCTGAAGACCTCAACACCTTTGAGACGTGCCGTGAGATCTCCACATATCAACAGGATACGGAGTAACATCTTCCCTGCAATGTACCAAGGGAAGAGTGTGACTGCTTTGTATCTCAAGCCAACCAAGGGTGTGCCCAACTTCCCGATGAACGAAGAGTGTCAGCTCTATCTGCATCCTTCCACTATATCTTTCAACAGGGAGAAGTGCGAATTCAAGGCATGGCTTTCGGCAATCCCCCTGATGTTTGTAGACTCACGGCTTTGTGAAAGGGATCACGACACCGTGCAAGACCTTCCCGAGACTGAATTGACTCGACTGGTGATTGCATTCCTCAAGAAGTGGAGCACTGCTGACAACGTGACTGCTGACATTGCGTTTGATACAACGGTGGCGGCGGCAGCGTCTCTCCCTGACACCCTACCGGACAATTCACTGGACTTGAATCTGCTAAATGCTTAGTCTATCTTACCACATTGATTGATCAGAAAGACTTTATATCCTAACCCTTTTTTTTTTTTTTTCATGCTCTCTTGCTCTCTCTCTCTCTCTCTTGCTAACATATCATCGCTTCATTAGATTACCACTAGCACACATGAGTATCATAATGATTTATTTGAGAAAGAAAATATTTCCTATCATAATTAGAACAGTGTGTGTGTGTGTGTGTGTGTGTGTGTGTGAAGATGGCGTACTGGGCTACGCATTTCCATAGGAGTGATGGGGAGGAGACTTCCCTCAAGCACATGCAAAGCATGCGGAATGATATTACCGAAATACAATCAGTTGTGGGGAACGATGACACCGAAAACACCTTGGTTCATGATGTGGAGAAACTGAAAGAGGTGAAAGCCGATGAGAGCAAAGTGGAAGATGTGGAAAACAGATCTACGCGCTACACAGATCAAGCCATAGCAGCTGATGAGCTGCACGTGAAAACAGATGGATCCGTGTCCATGGATGCTAACCTCAACATGAACGAGCATTCCATCTGTAATTTGGCGTACGATGATAGTTCTTTGACATGTGCTGTCCCTGCCGGTTGGGTCAAGAATGAAATCCAACAAGCATCATCGAGATTGCAAACTGGTATGGACACTGTGCGCAAGATGAAAGGACCTCGTGGTGATCGGGGATTGGGATGGCTTAGCGGAGGTGGCATGCCACTGAACTCTGTAGGGAGAAATGGTGACTTCTATCTCGATGCAACCACGCTCATCGTGTACAAGAAATTCAGCTCGAAATGGAAGGCGTTTGGTCGGCTTCATGGATCAAGAGGTGAAGCTGGTCCACGTGGAGAACGTGGATTGATCGGTCCTGAAGGTGAGACTGGACCTAGAGGAGCTGATGGGCAAGGTGGTGAACGCGGTCAAAAAGGTGATCAAGGAATACCTGGTCCAGAAGGTCCCAGAGGTGAAGTTGGACCACGTGGAGAACGTGGATTGGTCGGGCCTGAAGGTGAGATTGGACCTAGAGGAGAAGATGGGCAAGACGGCCCACAAGGTGAACGTGGTGTGCAAGGTGATCAAGGAACCACAGGTCCCATGGGTCCCCAAGGAACCATCGGTCCAACCGGTCCTCCAGGAAACAGAGGTCCCGTGGGTCTCCAAGGAATCATCGGCCCCATAGGTCCTCAAGGAACCAGAGGCCCCATGGGTCCGCAATCAAATCAGAACCTATCCGATCCGTTTCATCTACTACCTCTCATTCGGAGAAACGCCTACCTCTACATATACTCTCATCCTAGCAGATTTGAATCCGTCACCAGGGTGAGCAGAAACAGATACAGAGGGATAAATCTCGTTGACATGAAGGACAAGAGAATCAACGTGAACAGCATCGACATGTTCCGAGACGATCACTTCTACCTCAACATTACACAACCCAGCCAAGTTTCCATTAGAGAACGATTCGTCAATCTGTTTCACGACAACATGTCTTTTGCAATGTTCCAAGTAATTCAAGTGGACGCACCTGACCCTAGAAACATGGCATTGAAGGCATTCGATATCGATACTGTCGGAAATTTCAGCTTGGATAGTTTGTACGTGTTGTTCACTGCCACCCACATAAGCGGCAACTACTTCACGCGTCCCGGCCATTCATCATTCAACATACCCGTTTCGTCTGTAGTCAGCCAATTATCGGCGGCTTTGGATAAACCTGTGTCGAGTATGACGGATCTCTTGGGTACAAAGTGTGTCATAAGTTACGCTCGGAATTCAGAAGGCCTGTTCACTCTATACGTAAACTCCATTTTGATACATTCCAACTTAGACACTGTCCCATTTTCCAGGACCAATGGAATCGAAGATTGCAATTATAGTATTGGTGGTACTCAATTCTTCAACGGCACTTCATCAAAGTTGTTCTGTCATTTGCACTTTGCAGAGAGTTTATCTTCTCACACAATCCAGCGCATCCACACAGAACTCATGGCACACTACGATATATGAAAGTGCTACTTTGATTGTACATAATATATAGCACACATGCTACACTACATTCTTGAGATGAAAATGAAAAATAAAACCTATCTATAGTGAGTGTCATCACAACACCAGAATGTCTGTGATATTGACAGTGGCGAACAACACGTCGGGCGTGAGCAGGGGATTGCACAAACCGAACTTTACTCTAAATGTGAAGGAGCTCGATACGCGTGATAAAGTCCTGCATGTTGAATCGGCTCAGTTTGAAGTACACTTTGAGAACATAGACGAGGCAACGAACAAACTCTATGTGGTACATGGTGTAGAAGAAGAAGAAGAAGAGGATAGACTTTCCATCAAGACGGGAACATACAGCGATGTAGACGATTTGGTGTCTATTATCAATGCCACTCTGAAACGAGCAGGACACGGAGACATTGTGTTTTCCTACTCTCGTCACACCAGCCGCATAAGTGTCTCGGTACCCAGGAATAAACGGTGCTTGTTGAAGAAGGACTCACCCGCATTGGTGCTGGGTGTGGGCACTATTCTCAAGCCATACACGATCGAGGGATCTCACACGTTCCCGTTCGCTGTGGATCTGACGAAAGGCAGAAGACTTGTCCTGCTCTACACCGACCTCATTGGACCTGCTGTGGAGTACGAAGACAATACTGATTCGAGGGTGCTGAAGACTTTTCTTATTCAAACCCTCAACGGTTTGAATAACTACGTGTTCGGGAAAGAAGACAAACGACTGCTGCTTCCACACGAAAACGTGACTAGCATTTCGTTCTGGTTGAAATTCAACACCGGTGAACACATTACTTCCGGATATCCCGTCTACCTTGATCTTCGGATCACCAACACAACTACTTAGATGGATCTTCCAGATGTTCGTGTCCGTCACGTGCGTGACATGGTGGATGATATAGCAAAACGAAAGAAATTGGAGAGCGAAAAGGTGCGTTGCCGGGAGAAGTACGTGATTTACAACACTGCAATCTTGTCCTTTCTCATACTCATTCAAACCATTCTCAACATTCTTCAAGGGAGTGGTGCCGTATCTGGAGAACATCGCATTCGAATCATCGCCATCAGTAGCACGATTATCGGCGTGATCATGGCATGCATTGGTAAACACGTTCTCGACACCAAACGTCAACTTATCACGTGTATCGAACAACTGCAGCAGATGGAGAGAGCTGAAGACTCGTTCATGTTGGAATTGGGCATTACTCTTGAAGATGGGAAGCTCACTAACGAGGAGCATCAACGATTGATATCGATGATGAACGACTTTCGCAAGACACTGGATATTGGATCTTTGAAAAAAATTCACCCCTATTATAATGTGACTCGCAAGAATGGCACAGGAGATATACTCACCACAAGCTCCGGAGTCCTTCACGGGACTCCTGACCAACACGAAGATCGTTCAGAAGAACATCCTCGACAGGACGGAGAAGAAACTCTCGTTGCTTGAGGGTAGACGCGGAGTACGACTCTTTTCCACAGCAGATCGATCACCACCATCCCTGAACAATGAACTAGACATCTCGTCGCCGAATTTCATTGCTCTGGGGGAGAGCTATTTCATCGTGAAAATGCGCTATAGTGTCAAAAACAATCTCAATAACCAGCCTGGGGACTACACGCGATGGGTGTGCACCACGTCACCAGCCTTTTCGTGGTTCAAGAACATTCGAGTGGAGATCAACGGAACAGAGGTCACGCAATCGAGTAAAGTTGCCGACATGCAAATGGTTCAGCATATCCTCAGTCTAATGGAAAGCAGCAGCGAACGCCTTCAGTACGTGGACTCGGATCTCTACGGTCTACAGAAACTGGATCCGCAAAGAGCATTGAGAGGTGTGGATTTATCACCCTATCAACTTGGTGTGAAGCGTAAGCATGGCTATGCCTTCGAAACAAACGCTGCAAACGCTAATGCAGCACAAGCACCGGATTTCGTCGATGATTTCACACTCAGGCGTGCACCCACCGTCGAGCTTGTTACCAACGAAGGCTTCTCCAACACGGTTCAGGAAAATGCACTTCGTGCAGCTGTTGGACGGTTTCAGTACAAGCTGAGACCCTTCCTACCGTTTTTCAATCAGGACGATGCTTGGTTACCCCCGGGTACACAGGTGAAGCTTCGCTTTGATCTGCCACAATCCGAGCTTTCCAGATACATCATGCTTAGCGATCAAGGCGGTGGTGCCAACAGTGCTCTGAGCGTCGGTGATATTGAGATCGATCTACTCCAATTGGACTTTGTGTACACTACCTATCGCATGGAACCCAATCTCACCGATCGTGTACGCCTTCCCAAACAACTCTATTTCCACACGTGGTGCCCTCGTCTCATACAAAAGAGCATTTCAGATGATGCTGGTACACTGGAACTGCTTCACAATGCGGACATTCCACGCAGGATGATCCTGTTCTTCACAGATTTGACTCATGGTACACAGCCAGCATTGGCTGGAGGTGAAGCATCGCATTCTTCGAACAGACTGGCCATGATTCATGCAAATCTCAGTCAACTTCGTGTCACTGTCAACGACCAGACGCTCTTTGACAACCCGCTCAAGTTCCAGTGGGATGTGAGTCGTAATACTGAAGGGCAATACGTCTACGATTACAACAAATCCTCCTACCTGCGTGGCTACAATCTGGTACAAGACTTTTTCGGCAAGACGTATGGAACGCAAATCCCCATCACCGCTGCAGATTACTGCAATCACTACTTTATGGTGCCTATCAACTTGAATCTGGATCGGACCACAGACAATCCAAGATCGAGAGGAAATCTGTCCATCGACTATCAATTTAGCGACGTGACAAACGCCCCCGTGAGGAGACCTAGCGAAAATGGCGCCTCGATCAAAGTCAACCTTCTCTGCATGGACAAGTACTTGTACACCATGAGCAAAGATGAAGGTATCAAAGCCGAAGTTGTATGAATTAATTCCGACCTAGTAGTAAAAGGGCATCATGGAAGGTGGTGACCTGGAGACCAGACATCGTGTCTACGGTGGTGATTTGAAAACATCGAGTCGACAACACGGTGGATTCTTCTGGAAAAAGAGCTTCTGGAAAAACCTAATCGGTGCTGGACCGGATGAGATGGAAAAACAGATGGCGGAACCCACGACAAAACAAGATGCAATGCAACGCGGTGGACTTGGACCCCTGGCTGCCATGGCAGGAATGACACTTCTTCCCATGCTTTTGGGGAGAGGAGAGTCCGGAGACATTGTGGAAACGCAAATGAAAACAGCTTACAACCCTGCCATGCACCGAGGAGGTCTAGCCATTCCACCAGGATTAGCCGCCAAGGCCATACCACTCCTGACGAATCTGGCTGCTCCCTTGGCCATGGGTACCATGGCATCACTGGGTGACAACGTAATGGATAAAATATTCGGCAGAGGAGTAAGGAAGGGAAGCTCAGCAGGTGCCATGAAGCGCACTAAAAGTCGTCGTCGTCGGCATGCACCGAAGAAGATTCGTCAACGAGCATCTCGAAAAACCAAGAAACCAGCTCGTCAAGTTCGCTCCAAAGGCCGCAGGGCACGAGGAATAAAGAAACAAGGAAGGGTATTGTTCAAAAAACTAGGACATCGTGCCCTCGACGAAGCTTCATCGTTCCTGTCTGCACCTCGTAGATCCCTAACCCGTCCTGAAACTCCATTTGCTCAAAAAATTCGACAGAACATTAACAGTGCAGGACCGTCTTCTATGAGTTCCGCTCACATCGGTCCATCCTACAACATCTGATCATGGACTTTATCTCGCTCCTTGGACAGGAAATCGGGAGGAAGAAAAAGACTAGTCCCGTAAGGAACGACGATGTTCCGACCACGGCCACTGCTCGACACGGGCTGCACATTCCTGGTCTTCAGTTCGAGTCTAAGGATTGGTTCACGGAAATCATTCCTGCTCTGAAATCCTGGGGTCAAAACGTATTGTTTCTGGGACAGAGCAACATGGGTAAATCCTACTTTCTCATCAAGCTCCTGAAACGTGTGCAACCTGAGCGTATAGTTGTCATCTCCAACACGCCGGCCGATCAGTATCGTCTCCCAAGCCTCAAATCCTTCAAGCATTACAGCACCATGCCCGAGTGTATCGAAGACATGGATCTCCAGCCTAACACCTATGTGATCATTGATGACATCAGAGTGATGGGTTTGAAGCACGGCAGTCAAAGAGAGTGTCTCTACAAGTTCTTCACCATGTACAGTCATCATCATAAGTTGAACGTGTTCTCTCTCTCTCAGAGCTTTGATAACATTAAGGACATGAAGATCAATGCAAACTTTATGTATCTATTTCGCTTCACTGATAAAAGCAATATCAAGCGTTATCTCAATACTCTGTTTGGTGGTCTGTGCACGAAGTCATCCATTATCTTTAGATTGTATGAGAAGTTATTGGCGGTGTGTCGCAGACCTATCCTAACCATTGATTGCTCTTCTAATCAGTACTACACGTATTGCGAAGACACTGCATTAAAGGTGACTTTTGAATAAAAACCTCGTTGATGTGCGTGTTTAGCCGAAAAGTTAGCCGAAAAGTTAGCCGAAAAGTTAGCCGAAAAGTTAGCCGAAAAGTTAGCCGAAAAGTTAGCCGAAAAGTTAGCCGAAACATTGAAAAAAAATTCCAATAATGAATAAGAATGGAGCATCTTACGGTGAAATTCTCAAATGGGCTACCGAGCAGTATACAGAGGGTGGGGTCCAGAAAGGGATCCTTCTCGATACCCAAGCGTAAAAGGTTGCAAACCTTGCAGTTTATGTCGAAACATCCTCAACACATCCTCAAGAAGAGAGTAAATTCGTGGGAAGTTCTCGGTATACCACCACTCATGCGGCAAAAAGGAGGTAATAACTACAATACCTACTTGAAAAGCGTCAAGAAAGTTCTTTCCCAAGTGCCAGATCACAGTTTGAGCACCTCCAACCTGTTGGAACTGCAAGCTGATCCGCGAGTAAAGCGTCTATATGACACCCACTTCAAAAACAATCCCGATCACATCAGTTACCCGTCTGTGAGAAATGTGATTGCATCCAACATACTCAACTATGATTCCACTACCGATCAAGTTCGCGATTCCGTTGCAGATGTCAGGAAGAAGAGAAAGGCACCTTTAACATCAGTGCCTTTCAATCTATTACAAGACCACGAATTTGACCGATGGATCCTACAAATCCTGGACAGTTTCCTCCGACATACAAATATACCGGCAACCTTTTTGAAGAGCAACTATTTCACAAGCCGATCACAACTGCTGCAACTCTACGATGAAGATCGACTGAGGTTCAGGAGTCGGGTGGAAGCGGCTGCGGATGCCCTGAAGACGCAGACGATGAACGACTACACTACTCTGGTCAACGAGACGAATCGCATCTACATGTCCAGGTACCCGTTTGCAACCATAGCGGGTGCGGTGGGAATCCACAAACATGTCGATGGATTCCTTCGATCAGAACGAAAGATTCATGAACTAGCCACCCTAGTGCTAGCTGTACCAGGATCGCAGCTCAAGTTTCAAGATCTCAACGATATGACTTCTACGTATGGTAGAACAACTGAAGCAAAATTGATCCATCCCGAGCATTTCATGATCAGAGCACAAAAGGTGATGGTGGACGATGCATCATTCATTCAAGAGGTTCTGAAGGATAAAAGCAGGATCACTCGTATCATCAAGGATATCCTGAGTGGACGTTCAATGTGATCACGTGCGCGAAAATTTTCATGCTATGATCAAGAATGGACTACCCTCTCAGCAGTGCCGACATCAAAGGAAGATTGAATGGTGTTGGAGGATTCGTGGGGTGTACAAGTTACGATCTCTTACCACCCTTGAACAATGGAGACTTTTGTATCGTCAACACCGACAACGTTCTACCGGTGTACGATGCACCGGAAGGTGGACATCATTGGTTGACCGTGTGTCGCGAGCAAAACGTGATCCTGGTTTTTGACAGTTTCGGACGCAGTCTATACACTATGGAGCAAGATTACACTGAACCTGCACTGTGCGATTTCTTTAAAGAAGCCTATGTAGACTGTAAGATCATCACCAACACCCAAGCCGTTCAAGACAGAAGCACAGCAGTATGTGGATGGTATGCCATATTGATGGGAAAGCTATTTTCCAAATATGGTCTGGATGAAGCACTTCGAATTTTCCGAAGAGTCTTCGATGAGGATGAAAAGCTGGAAAACGATCAACTGGTTCTCAGTTTAGGTGCCTTGCGAGGTGGTGGAGCCTTGTGGGATACGAAAGTGCAAAAAGCACTTCATGATGGAAGACAGAAGAAGAAGTCGCAGTCCACACCATTCCACACGCAACTGGCTAACGAATTGCACAAACCCAGACGAGTGCATTTCAAAAGACGCAAGGTGAAGAGCAGGTCTGTGGATCACATCTGGAGTGCCGATCTAGTGGATATGCAACGGTTTGCCCGAAGCAACAAGAACTACAAATTCCTGCTGACCGTCATCGATCTGTACAGTCGCTATGCCTGGGCAGTACCCCTGAAAACCAAAACTGGCTCTGCTGTCAGGGATGCATTCGACCTGATCCTGAAAACATCGAACAGGGTACCACAAAAACTATGGGTAGACGAAGGCAAGGAGTTCTACAATGCAACAATGAAGCAATGGGTCAAGGATCACAACATCATCATGTACAGCACCCACAACGAAGGAAAAGCCGTGGTGGTGGAACGCTTCAATAGAACACTGAAAGGCAGAATGTGGCGCCATTTCACGGAGAAAGCTACGACACAGTATCTTGACGTCCTTCCTCAGCTTATGGTCAAGTACAACAGCTCGAAACATCGCAGTATCGGCATGAGTCCCACGAAAGCTTCTCTTGATGGAAAACCAAAAGATGCAGACGTACACTCGAAGCAATCACCAGCTAAATTCAAAGTGGGTGATGATGTGCGTTTGGCTGTGGCTAAACGTCATTTCGAGAAAGGGTACACGCCCAACTGGACAGAGGAAGTGTTCGTGGTAAACGATGTCCTACCCACTGTACCCCACACCTATCGTGTTCAAGACCTGATGGGAGAAGTCATTCAAGGACAGTTCTATGGAGCTGAGCTACAACATGCCAGACACACAGGATTGAGATTCGATAAGGTGTTGAAATACAACAAGAACAGTCGGCTCGTCAAATGGAAGGGTTATCAAGACGAAAAATTCCATACCTGGTTAACAAAGAAGGATGTGAATGATCTCAAAAAGTATTAGCATTTCATATGTACAATGTAGCTCATGCTTTGGATTAACGTGAATATTATGAATCGCATAGTATTTACAATGTATTTCATGAGAAGATATGACATATGCTCTAGTATGTGTGGAAATCCCTCAGTGCTTTGGAATATCCTTGTGTCCGAATGCCAGGGTGTTGATACCATCCTCCAGAATGTAACGCTTACTGTCGAATCCACAGAGGGCAATCTTGTGTAGCTCCTCTCCGTGAATGCAATGTCGTCGACTTCGAAGAACATTCATTGTTCTCTTCAGCTGAGACTCCTCGACGAGACATGTTCGATAATCATCGACGGTTATGGTGTTTTTCAACACGCTTCTCTGCACACCTTTGGCACGCTTGCCATTGTCGTCGTTGTCTTCACAGCGGTATGCGTACATCTTGCTCCGCAAACCAATGAACTCCTTGATGGGTTTGCCACCTAGTTCGTCCTTGAACTTCCCTACCACCTTCTTGTTGACCGTGCTGTACAGGTGGTGGGATGGTGAATAGTTGGATGTGTCATAGGCTGTTATGTTGTTTGACATATCGGTGTACAGATCATCCGTTTGAATATGTACGATCAGACTATCAGTATCAGTGTAGAGCAAACGTACATTTTGTCCATAGCGGGGTAGGAGAACTTCATAGTAAAAGGAATACATCAAGTGCTTCGACAGATCGAGGATGGCTGTACCCACATAAATGGGTTTATTGAGAGTCACCTTTGTCTTGGCAAACTCGATTGCTATCAGATCGTTCTCAAAGGCTACACTGCGGATGTACGAAGGTTTGTTGATGCTTTTCTGGAGACGTGGTTTTTCATCCTGTTCACGAATGAGCTTGATGTTTACTCTGTTTCGAACGTTTTCCATGGTCTTGCCATATACAGCATTGTTCATCAACTATGATAAACAGGCATACAAAGAAAAGACAAGAAAAACAACAATAAGAAAACTGTTATCTTCAGGTCATTCACACTTCCAGTACATACTAGATCCCACACTATCGCTAAATACACACACACACACACACATGATGTGGAGTACCCACCTTATAGAAGTCTTTCTCGAAATCAGAAGTTGATAGCTTTCTCAGGTCAGTATTAGTGTCGATGTATGGCTTCATCCATGGGTGTTGTGTGAAGGAGAGCACACGATGCACATCTGTAATCTCCACACCCAAGGACACATACTGCTGCAAGTTTCTGTAGTGCAGAACATAGTGCTCTTTCACCAGTAGATTTGGCACCAGTTTCTTCGCTTCCAAACCGGTCACCTACAAGAGTACAGTATAGATATACACAAACCTTAGAAGATTAATACAAGCATATCCACCAGATAGACCATGACTTACCATTAGTTTCTCTGCCATGTGGGTCTGATATGGAGAAAGCATATCTCGTGTCACCTTCATCTTCTCAGGAGCCAACGGATAGTCATTCATCATGTCATGCACACCATCTGGAATCCTTAAATCGCACTCCACCATGTATCCCGTCGAAGAGTCCATTGGATGATCGAGTACCGTCTCCAGAAGATCATCCGTCACTGCTTCAAAGCAGAAGTCCGACACGGGCAAGGGTTGAGACATGGCCCATCCATATAGATTGTTCGCATCTAAATATTGGATGAAGCTTGACGGCTCGTCTGGATTGTACTCCGATAGATATCTGTTGTTGGCGGTGGCGTGTCTAGCGGACACCATGCTTATGCCACCTCTTTTGCCATGCTCAATGAAGTTGAACATGTCAATGTCGGAAATGAGATGAAGGGACACCTTCGTCATTTTCAGCAGCGAATCCCAGGCAAATCCCGGTAAGGTGAGGTAATTAGCGGGATCCAATCCATAGGTTGCGTGAGCAGTTCTTCTGAAGTTTTCGAAAACGTCAGCCAACAGCAGCACATCAGTCTCCAGGTAGAGGTCGTGATAGTCTCCTAGATCTTCACAGTCAAACGCAGTCCATACTGTTTGCGCATAGGCATAGTCTTCATCACTGATACCCTAGGGAATAGAAAATGTACACCAAAAAGAAAAACAAATCAACGAACTTATTTTAGTAGTTCGCCCACACAATCAATTATTTAGTATGAAGCTGCAGGAAGCGTTCAAACACATTTTGTCTTATTTTAGTACTTCGAAGTAAGATGGTGAAAAAAGAAAGAGAGAAAGATCTACTATATCTGTCACACTACTCACCGTGTTCGTTAGCGTTGAGTGGAATGCATCCTTGGGTGGTAGACGCGTTTCTTCGAATTGGTCGTACGACCCCATATATTCATACGGGTAGACACCCTTTCGTGTCAACAGTTTGCGTTCATCCTCGTCTGGAAATCGTGCGGATAGAAGGGCGAATGCATCTGGTGGTGTAGCCGAAACCAACCGGTCTAGGGAGGTGTTCAAGAATGCCAGGCTGTCGATGAACTGGAACTGTCTCCATCCGAATGTGACATATTTTTCACTGTTGATGGGAATCACGTTGATAGCACCGAGACGCTTGGTCTGAGAAGAAGAAAGAAAAAGAGGAGACACAGTTTTAAGGTGCAGCTGTAAAGATGAATATCAATCATATAAACGTGAATATGAGTACCAACATAGTAATGATCTTCCTTCTTAGAAAAACATCATGATCCACGCACACACACACACACACGCACACACACACACACACACACACACACACACACCACGCATATGTAACGTACCCGTTCTTGTCCTTTCTCGTTCACATACGTAATCTCATCAGTGGACGTTCTCCCAATGGCAGATATGATGTGATGAGAATCGTATCCCTTCAAGTTATGAAAGATCACAGGAATCTTGATCTTGAATGGCTCAATCCGCATGTTCAGGTTACAATGGTTGTGTGCTGCACCACGGTAAGCACCGGTGATGTGACAGTGGTCACGTACACGATCGCTACCCAACGCTTCACCACAGATCCAACAGGAGACTACCGTTTCAAATTCACGTTGCTGACTTTCTGAAATGATCATTTGACCAGCATTACATGCTAGAAGCTCATCACGGATAATCTCCTCCTCTTGCTCAAGTGACAGCAGAAAACAGAACATAGAATCTTCTCCACGGTAGAAGAAACGGTTCGTGACGACGCCATCAGATCGTACTACAATGTACGAACAGGAACAGGCTACATGCTTGTTCTTTTGGAATGTCGAATGACCGATTTTCTTGACAGCGGACAGAGGTTCTATGAAGGCCTCACAATCGGCATAGATCACCTGCATTTGAGAGAGAGAGAGAGAGAGAGAGAGAAGTATGAATAGCAGCAGGGCCAACACCGAGTAAAACAGCAGAAAAGACAGATAGAGAATTAGGAATAGCTGCAGAGACAACACCGAGTAAAACAGCAGAAAGGTGAACAATCAGAGTCAAGAAACATGTGCAGGAAAGAAGAAAGAAAAAAAAAAAAAAAACAGACCACAGTGTGTTCTACTTACAAATGGGGCTTGAAGCTGCTTGTTCACATTCCTGAACATCACTCTATCGCCAGCCTTTGGCATCTCCACCGTAGCTTCAGGATGTTCACTGCAGTACATCATATGATTATTCAATGCCTTCTCCGTGACGTGTGTTGAGAGACATCTGAAGCAGACGAAATGTGCTCGACGTGCTCCAGTAGCAACAAGACGACTGAATGACTTTATCCACACCCAGTGCTGCACCTCCACGTCATTGCGTTCGTCTTGGATGAGCAATACATTGATGGCGGACTGCGGTTGCTGAGAAATTCTTAACGGATATATGACTTTCTCTTCATATCCGAAGACGTTGATGTAAAGACCGTCGTTCAGTCTTTCGATGACTGGTATGTCTTCCAGTTTTGCTGGAAACTCGATGCCGCTCACATCCACAGTATCCGCATGTTCTGCGTACGACGATTGACGACATGGACGAGACTTGTCTGCCGAAAATTTAGCAGCCAGTATTGACCATCTAAAGTACGGATGACATAAGACATGGACAGGCGGCATACAGTTCAATCCATACACCATAACACAACACTGAAACCCCACTGCTATACTTACAGTAAACACTTGTTGTCAGTGTTCTGCACGTTAACAATGGCCTTCTTCGACTTCAACTCCGGTGGCAAGGGGATGTACGAACTTCCTCCAAGTACACAATAGCGTGACATTTCGATGTGTAAACAGGAAATCCGTTCAACTACCCAACCTGATCCATGACGAACGAAATCATCAAGACGAGCGTTGATCTGAGCAATCATCCTACTGAGAAGGTCCCTCAGCTCCATGGTGTTGAGCACCAGCGTTGTACTCGATCGGAAGAAGAATGTGTTGGAAACCATTTGTCCTGTAGCAGGATTCAGCTTCTGCATCACCACCTGAACTACCAAAGAACACTTGTACTGACCCCATTGCTCAATATTCTCTTCAAGAAGCAGCTCCAGCGACGGTAGAACATGAGAGAAAAACTTTAGTACATCTGCAAACTCTTGATCAGGACAATAACTAAAGAATTGCAACAGATCAGATGATCTCACTACATCAAAAGACTGACGAGGTTTCTTCCGAAGGGGTTCCATCCTGAGCAGGGGTGGTGGCGGACAACCACACAATGACTTGACAAGGTACCGAGGATCTATTTTTATAGGGTTTTCGTAATAGTTGAATTCGGAATAACTGGTTGTTTTTCAATTAACCAATCCACTCATCTCCCGCTGGAAACAATTAACCACTTACCGCACTTCCCGCTGAAAACATGTGACCAATTAGCGCACTTCCCGCTGAAATCACGTTCATCCTTTTATCGCGCATTGACCCATGTTCCACACTTCACAGTGAAATCAGTGCTGCAATGATGTACTGTGACGTCAATGCATGGATGCATGATCTGTGCATCTGAGGTCAAGATGAATCCGGTATTCCAGCAGCTAAAAGTTCGAGAAAGAATTGTTGTATGTCGAAAAGAATTATACGAGAGGAAAGCTAGAAAAATTCTACAGCTCATGGACCTTTCGATTACGGACATAGATGGAAAACTAATTGACTTATGTCAATGGAAAGATTCCAAACCCGAACCAAAAAAGACACGGCATGTCGCGAGCAACGTTTTGGTTTTTGGCGCGCACCGTGTTCACCGTGTTCTCCAAGGTCGTCACCTTCCCGGAGGCGGGACCCGGCGGGACGGGACTTGGCGGGACCTATAAAACCTGATATAATTTCATTTTTGGTTCACAATTCATTTTTGAGTCCATTGGATGATCGAGTACCGTCTCCAGAATTTCTCTCTCTACCAGATCAAAGATGTCGGCCTGGTCAACCTCCGAACCATATGTAGAGAAGTTCTATTTATTTTCTTGTAGTAATAAAGATGAATTAACCGTTCGGTTACTCACCGATCTGGGCACAGCTTACGAGCTAAGACCCATGCTTCTTCACCCGGATCGGGTGGACTTGACTCCCATGGAGATTGCGGAGTATGTGTGCAGGGTGTCGACGCGCGTTCTCGTGAGCGGTGAGAAACACCAGCGTCTACCGAAGATCGTTGTTGATGGGGTAGAGGATTATGGATCATCATCATGGCGCGATACGGGCAGACTGCTCCGCTGCTGGGACGACGGGCGAAGATCGATGCTATGCCACTGCAAAATTCAGATTCTACCCTATGATCGGAGCACGGAATGCCGGAAGTAATCATGACCAGTGCCTTACTTGTAACGTACCAATGTACAATGAACATGAGTATTTCGACAACACAT
This sequence comes from Sycon ciliatum, assembly GCF_964019385.1. Lineage (NCBI taxonomy): Eukaryota > Metazoa > Porifera > Calcarea > Leucosolenida > Sycettidae > Sycon > Sycon ciliatum. The sequence goes on along the minus strand of NC_088643.1, from coordinate 77,033,741 downwards.
CTAAGCCTCAGCAGCAACATAAGCCTTACCGTCAAGAAGGTGAACTCGCGTTCTTCGCACACTGTTGGCAAGGGCAAAGAAATACGAATGGATCTAAATCCGAATAACATCAGCACACGTTTCCGTAAATGAAAGGGTGAGCATAAGCAAATGAATCGAAGGAAGCTGGTCAATTCAGAGATCACCTGTCATTGAGTATCCCGTAAAAGGAGGCCTCGACAGCAGAAAAGTTAATAATATAGAAAAGAGATCCTGTCAGCTTTTCCATTATTAATTTTATTGTATTCCACCTAAAATCAGCACACTTTTCGTAAATGAAAGAGTCAACACAAGCAAATGAATCAAAGGGAACTGGTCAACTCGCCTGTCATTGAGTAATATTCCGTGAAAAGAGTTCTCAGCAGAGCCGAAGCGAAATAAGCCAGGACACGAAATATCCGAAACAGCTCATGCAAGAAGCAGTTCCAAAGAAGGAAGTTCTTCGCGCATGCACATCCGAAAACGGACTGCACTGCACGCAACACAATGTCTGCCGTGCACGTGCACAGCACGCGGCTACCAAGCGTTGGTAGATCTAATACCGAGCACCTTACGTAGAAACTTACGTAGCCTAAGTGAAGTACCGAGTACCTTACGTAGAAACTTACGTAGCATAGCGGTGTCGTTTTTTTCTGCCATGTGAACGCAGGCGGCTTTAGGCCTTCCTCGTCGCCTCGGGGCAGCGGGATCCACCCACTTACGGCAGCAAGGTCCAGTGAGGCTGGACTTAGTGACACAGCCTGCGTTGCATGCCAATCGAGCGAGGTAGAATGCACAAGACGCAACGTGGTTTATCGTCTGACCTGCAAGTGCTCGGAGAAGTATGTTGGAGAGACTGGCCGCAGTGTAGCAACGCGAACAAAAGAACACAATGATAACTCACGCAACAAGACGTCTGGAAAAGCCCTGGGCGAGCACTACCGACTTCACCATGGCGGCGAGGTACTGCTGCTTGGCGAGTCGGCATTCACAGAGGTTCGCGTCCTTGCCACTGAGTCGGATCGGGCCAGGAGGAGAATACGCGAAGCAATACAAATTCGCGACACGAGCCCCAGCATAAACAATAACGCAGGGTGGGACCTCCTGTGAATTCTCTGGTGAGGCCTTGTACATATTTCTGGCCCTGATACTCGCTCTTCCTGGATGGTGGTGGTTTTGCACCCCTTGAACTAGTGCACTGTTACTACTACTGTTGTTGCTAGCGCCTGCAATTACATGTCTGCACGCACCTAGTGCACATGTACATTCTGTTTGTTGCTTGTACCTGTGCCATATTTAGAGTTGTCGCGTATTGCGTTATTTCTATACCTGGGTTTTTTTTTGTGATGTTTTGTCCTTTTGTTCTCTCTCTCGTCATAGTGCATGCAGGTGTGATTTGTTATCAGTTTGCAGCGCTCCTCGTATATTAACCCATCCTAACCGGTGTGCCCACTTCATTCCTGATGATGGTTATTTCATGACCGAAACGTTGAAATATAAAATTTTTCTGGTGAAAAGCAGTTATTTGAGTGTGAGCCAGTGTTGCTCACAACCAATTTTTTACTTATGAAGCTGCGTGATGCGTCCTACAAGATTTTCTAATAATAATATTATTATTATTTGCCATGGCGACCCCCGTAAGCCCAAATAGCTGGCAGGGCAGGGTTGGGCCTTTTTTTCTTTTACTTCACAGGTGTAGCATTCTATCAGTCATTACGTATGACAAACGTAAAAAAACAAAACAAAAAGAGATGAACAAATCGTCCTTCAGCAAAAAAAAAATTTTCTGCAAGAAAAGGCTTGCACATCAATGCGTATACTACGGTATTGAATTTGATATGATACACGTACATAGGGGCTCCCGTAAGAAGACCATAGTGTGGGAAACACCCTAGTAAAATAAAATAATAATAATAACATGTAGAGGCGCTACATGTAGGCCATCATTTATTTGGGCATTCCATTGGTGACACAATTATAATCCTTTAGCCAAAAAAACAAAAGAAATTATAGCAATAAAAACTGCTTTATGGCAGTTTTCTAAAAAAAGTTATTGTGTTCTAGTCCATGGACCCCGTCTAAAAAGTAAGAAATTAACGAAATGTGATGGCCGAAAATTAAAATTTCACACAAAACCTCACAATAATCACACACAGAATGCGAGACGACCTTTTCCCCTCGTGGTCCTCTTTCATATGCATGTACTTGTACAAGTACAAGTGTCGGAATAAACAAGTGTTGAAAGCCGTACTATTAGATCTTCAAGTGTCGTGATTATTGTGAGGTTTTGTGTGAAATTTTAATTTTCGGCCATCACATTTCGTTAATTTCTCACTTTTTAGACGGGGTCCATGGACTAGAACACAATAACTTTTTTTAGAAAACTGCCATAAAGCAGTTTTTATTGCTATAATGTATAATAGTACAAAATGCACAAACTGGACATATCAGTGACAAATAATTATAGTGATAACCCCCCCCCCCCCCCCCCCCCGGTTACCTTGTATTGGCACATTTAGGGTACCCTGTAAGAAGGCCTTAGGCCTGTGGGGATTGCCCTATCAAAAATTTAATAATAATAATAATAATAACGCCTCTAACTTCTAAGCACCTAAACATCGCCGAACAAACGCCAGCCCGTGTCCATATTCACCGCCCGTTTCCTCCTTTCGCATGAACTTTTTTTATCCTTGTCATGCAGCCGAGCCTGTTCGGGGATGGACTCAGGCAGGGGTATCGGAACCGGTGCGGCAGGTTTGACCAAAGACAAAGTTAAGTAGCACGAAATATTATTTATTTCATAGTCAGACTACTACCATAGTACTAGTAGGCACTTCAGCCGGTTTTTTCCAGTCGGGTTTCTCCCAGGTTTAGCATCGTAAATCGACAGTGGTGGATATCACAAGGTCACACACAAAATTTCATTGAAATCCACAAAGACACAAGTGAGATATGAAGGGTTGAAGAGAGGCAATTGCATAAGGCGAAAACAATACAATTTGTGGTACCAACAGCATCCCCAAAGTGTTATCAGTGGATATAGTTACACAACTTCAGAGTGGCATTTTCGAACACACGGCTCTCACAAACACCAACAAGTGTTTATGGATGAACAAAATACTGATCAAAGTTCACAATAGTCCAGAATACGGCAATTGTTACCACAATCACCATAGCAACCCCATAGCAACCCATAGTAACCCATGGCAACCCTATAGTAACAGCTTCGGTTTGCTGTGAAATTAGCTAATATCGACATAGAGTTCACCAGCAGGCCACTGCTGCTGCTAAATGCTATAAAAGACATTCTTCTGGCACTCAGAAGGTAAGCACACCGAGATAGCATACGCAAAATGAATTGAAAGCGGAATTTCTGCATACACAACGCACATGCACACGTTAACGCCACTTCAAACAGAGGTTTGATGTTGGAAACCAGTTTCTCTATTGGCAGCTCCTTTGTACCAGTAGAAAGTGCAAACTAAATTACTTTGGACCTTCTGCAGCAGAACAAACTACTTACTTGCAGAAGTGAAGCTGCGAATTGAGAGCAAGGCGTTCGTCAGTGACAAAGAACATTTTTGAGAGCTGCTCCTGTGCTGCCTCCTTCGAGATCCAGAGCCCACCTACAGCCGTGATCTCCGTCAAAGTCTCCTTTTTCTTTTGATGTTGTTCTTTCTTGCGTGTGCTACCTGCCTCCTTCTCCTTCACTTGCTCCATACAGCAGTCATGAATTGTCTGCTGGCGAGCCTCGAGATTCTCACATGATTTTGGTGCAGCGCGCCTGGATGCGTCGATCAAAGACTTAAGTGTCCCTCTCATCGGCGGATTTCTCCTGTAGCCACTGTGCCGTTTGATTGTTCGTAAACATCAGTAGCCGTTCAAGCACAACAGGGTCAAACATTGGCTTTCAGCACGCTTTGAAAACTGGCTCAGGTAGGACGACGACGCATCTTTCTCCTCCGCCTCAAGCCCTTCTCCTCGCTATCTACGTCCATATTTCCTCCTTGCGCAGCTATGCGCAAACCCTGGTGAACAAGAACTCAACTGTTTCTGAATGGAAACACGACGTTGAAGACGATAGGCAACGTTTCCAACGCGTACTAACAACATTTCCTGGTGAAAAAACTCTTTGCTGGAAGTGTACATGATCTGCAAGTCGCAAAAATGTACGCACTATGACGTATGTAGGCTCTACTGCAAGCTGAACGCCAGAGCAGCACGATGCACTGAAATACAGGCCCGTACAACGAAGCATGGCGCGTACCTGTGTATTTAGAAAAGCGATCCTGTCAGCTTTTCTATTATTGTGTTCACATGGCGCTACCCAGGAGTTCTCAGCCTGGACACCACTGTCGGCACTGATACCACCCGTGACCTTCTTATCAGCAAACATCCGGCAGGGGAGCCGGCTGATGCAGAGTCTCTGCTCACGGGTGAGCCACCTGTTCAGCCCCACAGAGTGATGTTCTCAAGCCTGACCCGTGACGTCATCCGCCGGGCCGCCCTGCACACCCACGGCGCGGCTGGGCCATCGGGCATGGACGCTGATGGATGGCGGCGCATGTGCACCGCGTTCTCCGAAGCGTCGGATGAGCTGTGTGACTCGCTTGCAACATGCGCTCGTCGCATTGCTACCACATACGTCAACCCAGCGACACTGGAGGCGCTCGTCGCATGCAGATTAATAGCCCTTGACAAATCGCCGGGTGTTCGACCCATTGGTATCGGCGAAGTGGCCAGGCGCATTGTCGGCAAAGCCATCCTCACTGTCACCGGGAGAGATATCCAAGATGCAGCGGGCACCCTTCAACTGTGTGCCGGTCAGGAGTGCGGCATTGAAGCTGCCATCCATGCGATGCAAGATGTCTACCGTGAGGAGGATGCGGATGCCATATTGCTCGCCGACGCTTCGAACGCCTTCAACCGGCTTAACCGTGAAGCCTGCCTACGGAACATCCGTCACCTCTGTCCCTCTATAGCGCCAGCTGTAATCAACACCTACCGCCAACCATCCCGCCTATTCGTTGATGGAGAGTGCTTGCTATCGTGCGAGGGTACCACTCAGGGGGACCCTCTGGCCATGCCCGTATATGCGCTTGGAGTCCTCCCGCTCATCAAGAAAGTTGCAGTGCCTGGTGCGAAACAGGGCTGGTATGCGGACGATGCTGCAGCCGGTGGCAAGCTAACGCCTGTTCGCCAATGGTGGGACAATCTCGTCAGCCAAGGTCCTGGGTATGGCTACCACTGCAATGCCCAGAAGTCACTCCTCCTGGTCAAGCCCTCCAGGTACGCAGCTGCTATCGAGATGTTCGAGGGGACCGGTGTGCAGGTCACGTGTGATGGTTGCCGCCACCTTGGTGCACCTTTGGGCACGGATGAGTTTATAGAACAATTTGTCCAGTCCAAGGTCGCCACCTGGTGTGAGGAAGTTGCGCAGCTCACGACCATCGCTGCATCGCAGCCACAGGCTGCCTACTCCGCCTTCACACAGGGCCTGCAAAACAAGTGGTCCTTCCTCTGCCGGACCTCCTCCATCCCGCCATCCTTGCTTGAACCGCTGGAACACGCAATCAGCGGTCGGCTCATCCCGGCCATCACGGGTCAGGCTCCACCTGGGACAACTGTTCGCTCCCTACTCTCTCTGCCTTGCCGGCTTGGAGGACTGGGTATGGCAGACCCTTGTTCAGTGGCTGAACAGTACACCTCATCCCGAAGGATCACGGCTAGCCTCGTGTCTCGCCTGCTGGAGCAGGAGTCGTCTCTTGGCGACTCTCTGACTCAGCTCCGGACGGTCAAGGCGACGGTTCGGGCCGAGAAGCGGAGCGCGTTCAAGTCTATGGCTGACGCTCTTCGCTCGGATCACCGGGAGCTGGCCCCTGTTCTCGACCTGGCCTCAGAAAAGGGTGCATCCAGCTGGCTGACCTGCCGCCCCCTCAGCCGCCATGGTTTCACACTCAGCAAGGGAGATTTCCGGGATGGCCTGTGCCTCCGGTACGGCTGGACACCTCCTCGGCTCCCAAGCCTCTGCGTGTGCAGTAAGCCGCTGAATGTGAGTCACGCCCTGTCGTGCCCGTTTGGTGGCTTCCCGACGCTGCGACACAACGAGGTGAGGGACATCACCGCCAGAGCTCTGAGGCAGGTCGCTCACAACGTGACAGTGGAACCCCACCTCCAGCCCGTCACCGGAGAGGCCTTCCGCCATCGCACAGCTGTCACGGAGGAGCAAGCTCGGCTGGACGTTGCGGCTAGTGGTGTGTGGGGTGGCCGATTCGAGCGCATCTTTATTGATGTACGGGTGTTCAACCCTTTTGCGTCTTCGAATCGTGCCACCTCCCTCGCTGCTAGCTACAGACGCCATGAACAGGAAAAGCGCCGGAAGTACGAGGAGCGAGTACGTGAAGTTGAGCATGCCTCCTTCGTGCCCGTTGTGCTCTCTGCCTCTGGTGGCTATGGCAAGCATGCCAATGCTCTTTTCACGCGCATCGCCTCTCTCCTGGCTGAGAAGAGTAAGGAGCCATACGGGCAGGTTATCTCCTTGCTGCGCTGCCGCCTTGGGTTTGCCCTGGTGCGTTGTGGTGCTATGTGCCTGCGTGGCTCAAGGAGCATGTTTGCTCCTGCCATGCCTGAGTCCCCTGCTGTGCTAGTGGCGGCGGAGGCACGCATCCAGTGAACCTGCACAGTGCAGTGATCCTACTGAGTGACAGACTCTGTAAATACTGTATCTGATGATTCGTTTTTTGTGTGTTGATTCTTCACAAAAAGTGTTATTTTGCCCGTAAAAAATATATATATATATGCACATTTATAAAAAAAAACATGGCGCTACCTAACGACACCGCTATTCAGACACGTTGTCTACGTAGCTACGTAAGTTTCTACGTAAGATGCTCGGTACCTGGTCCTGGACCAGGGAGCTACTCCATGGCTCCTAGATCCTACCATCGCGCGGCCGGCTGGCCGCATGCGTGGGCATTGCAGACTTTTTGTTGTTGCCTTTTCGGATGTGCATGCACCAGGAACTTCCTTCTTTGGAACTGCTTCTTGCATGAGCTGTTTCGGATATTTCGTCTCCTGGCCTGGCTTATTTCGTTTCGGCGCTGCTGAGACCTCCTTTCGCGGAATATTACTCAATGACAGGTGAGTTGACCAGTTCCCTTTGATTAGTTTGCTTGTGTTGACTCTTTCAGTTACGAAAAGTGTGCTGATTTTGGGCGGAATGCAATAAATAATGGAAAAGCTGACAGGATCTCCTTTCTAAATTTAGCTTTTCCGCTGCCGAGGCGTTCTTTTACGGAATACTCAATGACAGTTGATCTCTGAGTTGACCAGTTTCCTTCGATTCATTTGCTTATGCTCACCCTTTCAGTTACGGAAACGTGTGCTGATTTTATTCGGATTTAGATCCATTTTTATCTCTTTGCCCTTGCCTACAGTGTGCGAAGAACGCGAGTTCACCTTCTTGACGGTAAGGCTTATGTTAGATGTGTTGTCGAATTACTCATATTCATTGCACATTAGCACGTTACAAGTAAGGCACTAGTCAGTGGCATACTATCGTTGGCATTTCCCAATCTGGAGGGAAAGGTTCAAGGACTCATTGACCGAGTTTGCCAAAATAAATTTGCACATCAGGGGAAATCTCTATTGTGGAGAGGTTCAGTAACTTGTTTGCTTCATACGAAACAAGCCAATGGGTGCAGTCTCGTCTCGTGAAAATCTCGTACTTGTATGATTGGATTTGTTCACTCGAGTCTGGGCTGTTTGATTTGTGAGTACCGCCGAGATTGCACTGCCCCAAATAAAGTTTCGTGCCGCCAAAGCAAGAATTACGATCTGCAATCTGTTTGTAGTACCTGCAAGAATGTGCAGTACATGTATCGTACTTTCTCTGTTGCTGTTTCAGTTGCGGTCATGTTGCTAAAGAAAGGTTCAGGGTCGGTGTGGCTTAGAATCTTTCGCTGTAGAAGAAATCTATTCGTATGTCTATTGGAGAAATAATTGTATTCACTGGTTATAAAATAGGTTAAGACAAACTCACAGAATAAATACCATCGGTCCCTTGGTGTTCGTCCTAAAGAGGTTCGACTGGATATCATTCATACTCACCAAAAGATGTGTAAGATTTTATTATCATGGAGTGCCTTGTTTATCTCTCAGTATCAGTACCTCCAACCATAGCCTTGACCCTTTTATCCTCAGGATCAGTGTAGTTGTTGGAACGAGGTGTCGGACTCAGCAATGTTTTTGTTTACATTTTAATACATGTTTATTGTTCCTCCTTTGCTGTGTTGTTTCAGAAAATCATGGACTAACAGTTTGAAGTCATTGAACTACTTCCAAAAGTTGTATCGACATCAACAGGATTACGATTTCAGTGCAATATGATGCTGGATGACCTTATCACGATAACCCATGATTATAAACCATTATAAACACAGAATCAACAAAAACATCTGCGACACGCACCTGGCGCATGGCTACATCTCTCAAATAAATCTGATCGAGGGTGGGGAAATCTGAAATATCTGAAAGGCAAGACAAATTTATGACAGTCATGAAATTCTGCAACAGCAACATGCACAGAATGTAAAAAACCACCACTACTCACATGTTTCCCTGCAGAAGAACATGCATTATGCTGTCCCCGGGGAAAATTGCGGAAAAAAACGCAAAAAACGCGGGGAAAAACGCGGCATAATATGGCATAATTTGCGGTGAATTTGCGGTAAATATGCGGTGAATATTATTATTATTATTATTATCAAATTTTTTGATAGGGCAATCCCCACAGGCCTAAAGCGGGATTCACAGAAGCTTTTTTGCGATGCGACACGCGATGCGGAGGTATATTATGCTCCGCAGGCCGCGAAAGAGAGCCCGTTACCTGGACCCCTACTCGCGCGGGTAGAGCGAAACTGAGCACCCTGGGATGCGAGCAGCTTTTTAGTACTCCCGGGTCCAAAATCTCACCACCAGGCCGGGATGATCAAAACGTCTGCCGGGTCTGCAGCCTACAAACGTGGATCTGCCGACACTGTGCTGTCGACGACATGTCCGGCAAGGCACCTCCTTGCGTGAAAGCAAGGAACGCTTTTTTTTAGAAAGGAAGCTTCTTCTCCAAAATTTAAAATTTTTGAAAATTATTCCTTCTGAAAATATCATCGCGTTCTTGACCTCGAAGCTGACTGCTGAATGCGATTAGGAAAGAAGATTCCTGAAGATACACCAGACTGATTCTGGCAAGCCGTCTGTCGTCTAGATATGCAGTTGTTCGTCATGCATGGTCAGCAATCTTCCTCGTTCGTCCTTTCGTTTTCCTGACCACGATGATGACAAGCAGCTCTCATGCTCAGGTTAGTGCTGTACTTGTATGTCTGGGCACACAACACATCTGAGATTCACCCACTGACGTTATCGAACTGAAGAATGCAGCAAGGGTTCCTCGGATTCTCTTGATTTCGGAACAAATTTCCTTCACTTTCACCCTCTCAGTCTCTTCCCCATGCCCTCCATGCATGCACAATCGAGTTTGCATTTCAAATGTTGTTTTTACTTTGGCAGTGCGTTCGATAACGTTAGGACAGTCTAAGTTAGGTGTTCTTCTCTTCAGGCTTATTGGACGTGTACAAATTCTAAAAAAATAGCTTCCATATGCTAAACGCAGATCCCTGTGAATACGGTTCTGCTGGGCAATGATGTTTACACCAATCTACACTCTATGCTGTCACAGCATCCACAACTGATCCTCTCTCTCTCTGAATTAACTATTTGATAAAGCCAATCTTTAAATCGCTGTTGCATAGGATCTCGGGTGGGAAGAAGCGATGAATCGATACATGGCATTGTGAAGAAAAGAAGAACAAATTCACATTGCACGTGAGACTCGGTTAGAAAGACTGAGTTTCTGCATTCATAAGAATGTCACACCCCGGGGATCATGATAAAGAAAACATATGTCGTGAAAATGACTGAAAGAACCAAAGAAGTATTTGATCTTCCAGCCAGCTTAACCTGGTACTACCATACTAGCAGTGCTACCAAGTACCAGCCCTCCATATTTTCTGTATTTGTACGGAAAATCACTCCTTGTGCGCACTACAGAAATTGAGCAAATGGTATAGAAAATCGGAGAGGATCAATCAGCTGTGTAGAAGCATTGCAAGTGTAAGCTGAGTGATGAATAGTCTTGTACCAAAGCGAGTGCATGCCGTACCACAACAACATGTACATGTAGCACAAAAATAATAATGTCGTGAGTGCAAGTCACACATGTTTTACACTACCAAATGCAGCCACCGACATGCATGTGCGTGTCAAAAAACATTACAGTGCAAGTATGCATGCAATGTACACGGCAGTACGCAAAACACTGCAAGATACGGAAAATCAGAAGTCTGAGTACGCAAAACAGACTCAATTGGTGGGCAGCTCTGTACTGGCCTGTACGGAGGGAGTGAATCTCAATGTGTGCAATGCACGCACTTTGGCTGACAGTGAAAACTATGCAAGTCGTGTTGGTTTGCAGGATGAATGTGAGTCCTTTTAGACAAGCGCCTTAGTGGAGTAGCCCACCGAAAGAAGAGTACTTGACACCGCGAAGTGGAGTCTGCGCATACAACAGTGAGGGGGTAAAATTAGCTATGACTGATTCTGCATGTGTTCTGCATGTGTGTCACATTACACTAGCAGATAGGCACACCTGTTGTTCCAAAAAGATGCTTATGTCAGTGTCTGAATATGTCGTGTACCAGGTAATATTGTTGCCAGGATCTCACGGTGAGAGTCAGACTTGAATATGGTATCAATAGATTATCAATATCATACATCACCATGTACCACCCAAAGTATAATAGCCGAAGGACCCGTTTGTGTGGTGGTGTATGATTTCGTGAGCAAGATGAAGTGGCTACAGATGTGTCTTATATAACACCCTAAGAAAAGATCATCAATTCTGGGGAAAGTGATTCTGGTAGCATGTTGTATCCAGTGTGGCATGACAAAGACTCCCTCGATTTAGCCTGTGGAGAATCCGTAAATACATAAATACAATACATACAGGCATCGCAACCTTCGGATTATATGCTCTTTTGCTTGCCTCCTGGAGTGTGGTTGTACCTTGGTTCACTGTATTAGAATAATAGTAGACTTTGTTTTTCGAATTCGTTTCTATAACATTAGGTTTCTTTCTGTTGCTGCTATGTCTTTTCATGTGTTTTACAGGATTGCCATCTGTTGATGAATACCACTCTGAGGCACTCTCACGAGCGAAGGTGTTTGAGAATCCATGTCGGAATGATGGTCATGTTGGCCTAAAGGTGCATTACATTGCCGATACTCGCCACCTCCACCCTGGAACATGTTCAATTTCTGTTTCTCGTATGGAAGGACCGAACAGGTTGTTTTCCTGTCTCAGTGGACCACTCAAGACTGAACAGCACTGATGGAAGAAGATTTGCCGTGAATCTCGTTCACATAATCAGCCTGTTTAATTGCTGTACTGAGGTGACTGCTTCATAACAATGACCATGCAGCATTAATTTTGGATAGTATTGCAGTGCCCCTAAAATTGGAGAATATCGAATTTCTCTGATAGCATTGTGATTCATTTGTGAATAAACATCACTTCTCTTTTTGAGTAGCATAGCAATGACAGAGTTGGTTTAATGTATGACAAAATGGAGCCGCTTTTTAACTTAAACCTGTACTATAATCAGTACCGCCGGAAGCAGTTTTTGATTGGTCCGGTAGTTTCATGGCGGGTACACACGTCCTCCACGGTAGGAAACGTTTGTTGGTGGCCAACAAGTTGGTCTGGTGATAACCTGACCAACCAGACCGGCGGGCCTGATAATTGTGGGGCTCATGAGCAGCTCAAGTACTTAGTATGGTTTTGGATATGTCCCCAGTTAACCAATGAGAAGAACCGGAAAACAAGGGGGGCTTTAGATACCGGGCTGACTTAACAAGAGGCAGGATAAGCGCGTTACGGGTTGAGCTTGTCGAAAACCAATTGTACTTCATTATGTGTGAAGGGGTTTTATGAAGAAATATTTTATGAACCAGTGTACAGAGATGGTGCTTATGACGAAAGGAGAGAGGAGAAGTGTGTGAAAGTCGATAAAGGGCATCCGAAGGAACACATCGATCCTTGTTGTAAAGAATATTAAGTATAAATCTATGGTTGAAACCTACTTCCCCAAGCGTTCTCTGTTAAGTATAAATCTATGGTTGAACCCGACTTCCCCAAGCGTTCTCTGAGGGGACCGAGGTCTACTCTATCAGTTCATGTATTCTGTGAAGTGACATGACCATTCGTGGGGACCTTGCTCATAACTGCGAAAGTCCTCGTCTGATTTTTCCGCATCAATTGAACGTTATACATGTGCATGTAGTGAAAGCCACATGCAAAAGGCTGTTCCATGGCACTCATCTGCCACCAAGCTCTGGGTTCATTGGCTGAAAATATTCTTCGGCACAGTAAAGTCGTGCGCCCAAGAACGTGGAAGCCTACAGAACATCCAACCTGGAATACTAAGAACACCACAGCCCAAAATTAAGAATTGCGGTGTAGGTTTGTGCTGTTGTCAAACACCGGGATTGTTATGTTGCACATGTATCTGAGCTTTACCACTACATACACGTCTGTCTTTACACAATTACCAATCTGCAGACAGCATGCTGTTTCGTCCTTTAGTTACTAATGGACTCATCAATGCAGCACAGAGAAAATGAGGCAGGTGAATGTCCTAGGCTAGAGAGCATCAAATACAGGTATAGAATCATGCCTTGCAGATCTCGTTACGGCCCCTTCGATGCATGTCTGAACATTAGATGGCTGTGTAGCTTCAGTTATCTCAGAATATGTACTATTTATCCAGCAGCAACAACGTTGGTCACACAACTATTCACTATAATGAGTATGCGTTGGAACACTTTACCCCGAGTCATACTATAGCAGTGTATGCCATGCATGGGTTTACCTCACACACTGAATTTCATTCCAAATCACAGAAGAGTGGTGTTCCAAACTTTACGTAATTGCACTCCATGTCCTGCGAGCTACAGTAGAATACTTCAATAGAAAATTTCTTATAGCACGTTCTTAGAAACAAATCGTATAGGTTCGAGGCTGTCAACCCAGAAATTTGTGATTTCACAGCCATAGATGTTACCAGTCAGGTCACTGTATACAGTAGGTATGCAGAAGAAAATACTAGTAACTCTTTGTGGAAGAGCTGTGCCAAAATGTGTACAGTACAGTAAATTAATAAAAAAAATGAGAAAAGCAGTGACAAGGCTGTGCATGATGTAGATCTACTCGTACCAGTAAGTACAGTGCACCAGTGAAATTGTTGGTGTAGTACCGGTATACTACTATAATTATGGCATGGCCCATGCCACTACAATCTATTTGCAGTGGGCCGCAGTAGGCCAGTGCAACAGAAAGCATTTCAGAAGCTGTGTGCAATGTTAACATCTATGACATACAAGTAAACTGCCATAGAGCACAATCGATTACTCTCAGCCCACATAAGTACAATGTAGGCCAATCAGTAGTATAGATACATAGAGCACACTCTACATCATACATAGTCGGCACCAAATCTATGTTGTCGATGTACTTTGCAATGATGACATGATGGCAAGCGCGCTTGATTCATCATAATATTGCCTTGTACTTGGTTGGAAGTTAGTTGTAAGTTCAGTGGTCGAGGTAAGCAGAGCTGCTCCAGCTTTCAGAATCCTGCATGAAAAAGGCAGAAAGCAAATGTAGGTATAATAGTAGCAAGCTGATGTAAAGAGCCTGTCTTTCAATGCAATAATTCTATCCACTGCATGGACAGACCTGGTGCTTCATTCACCTCTGTTTCTTGCTTTCTCAGAAAACCTACTTCCTCCTTCAGCCATCTAGCTCATGATATACATTAATTTTTCTTTATGCCTTTTCAGCCGTGGTCGACTTTCGCCCCTCCTGTTTGATTGGCAATTGCAGTCAACCTGGGGAATACTGACCCTCGATTGTGAATGAGAAAAGTGTCGCTATTCGCATTGTTGTTACTCGTGAGGTTGGAAGTATGCAATCAAATGTTCACTAGATCTGAAGATTGTGTCGTTATTTGCGAGTTGTTTTGTAAACCCGAGGTAGATTATTCACAAGGTTGATTGTACATGCTATGGGATGTACAATAACTAACCAAACAATAATGGTGTAACAATGATTTGAGTCCATATCCAATTGGATGAACCTAGAGTGCATGATCCATTCCAGAAAGGCGACTTCAGTGAGTCTTGAATTGTCAGCAGCATCATACTTCCATCGAGCTTTTTTTCTTTTTCGAAACGACCCTCTATTTTCAATTCGAACGAAGGTCAACATACGATTATGGCAGGTATGCACGCACTGATCTTCACTGTATACATGTGCATGTATACTGTACTGTAGTCTGTGCAGTCAACTAGTCGTGTTCCACTTGGCTTACGGTAAGTATCACTACAAGTGCATAGTAGCCCCCCCCCCCCACCCCGGGGAGTGCGCGTGAACGGCAACTGTGAACTGGTAAAAGAATTATTCGACACCTTCGTTCGTTTCGATGGAGAAGGTTCATCTGGCAAATTGAGGCCTTCGTTTCACTCCTAGCCCCAGGAGCGAAATTTTCACTCCTTGGCTGCCTGTTTGAGCCGTCCTTGTGGAAGGGTTGATTTATGCATGCCCGCATATACATGTAGACCTTATTCAATAAACGTCACAATCACGTGAACCAGGGTCCCGGGAACCAGGGAGCGGCAAGAGACCTGCACTCAGTGCACAGTGGACTCGGCGTGGGAACATAGGAGTAAAAAATACCGGTATTTTACTACTCCCTTGTACGAACTGGGCCTTTCTTGCCACTCGTTTCACGTACGTGTGCCCCAGCTTACAACAAATCCCTGGAGGAGAGTCCAAAAATCACGTTATCGAATAAGGTCTATAGAAACACAGATCACGTAGAACTACCCCATCCGGGGTCACAACTCACAACGTTTTGGGTACTTAGGTCTCATGTCGTCTCCCCAGGTGCTATGAATCCCTGATGCACATGTATCTACATATACAATGTAATCGTAACTCTACCAATATTGCGGACGATGACCCTCCCCCCCCCCCCCCCCGGCAAACAGAAAGTCGCTATGTCCTGGCCGAGTTTATCTTTTAATTAAATGGTTTTCTCGGTTGGGATTTCATACCTGACAACCATCCCGATTTGGCCGGGACCGTCCCGATATCGAGGGCGGTAATAGGCACCCAAAAGTGCACTAGTTCCATGCCTCACCGCGAGCTTCTTTTGTATACATTTTCATGCCTAGGTATGTCATTGGATCTCAGGTTTGCAAAGGTTGGCAGGTATGGGATTTGTAGAGTGACCAGTTTTGACTATTGCCACCTGCTGTGCAGAAGTGTCATTCCTACATCCTGGCTGCAAACGTACCCCCCCCCCCCCCCCCCACACACACACCACCACCACCAACAATGTTCGATCCTATTTACAGGACCTCACTCTATATGAAAGTGTAGCAGAGGCACTGCCAAAGTATAAAAAACAGCAATTGAAATGCAAGCTGCATTGTGCATGCATGGAGGGCATGGGGAAGAGACTGAGAGGGTGAAAGTGAAGGAAATTTGTTCCGAAATCAAGAGAATCCGAGGAACCCTTGCTGCATTCTTCAGTTCGATAACGTCAGTGGGTGAATCTCAGATGTGTTGTGTGCCCAGACATACAAGTACAGCACTAACCTGAGCATGAGAGCTGCTTGTCATCATCGTGGTCAGGAAAACGAAAGGACGAACGAGGAAGATTGCTGACCATGCATGACGAACAACTGCATATCTAGACGACAGACGGCTTGCCAGAATCAGTCTGGTGTATCTTCAGGAATCTTCTTTCCTAATCGCATTCAGCAGTCAGCTTCGAGGTCAAGAACGCGATGATATTTTCAGAAGGAATAATTTTCAAAAATTTTAAATTTTGGAGAAGAAGCTTCCTTTCTAAAAAAAAAGCGTTCCTTGCTTTCACGCAAGGAGGTGCCTTGCCGGACATGTCGTCGACAGCACAGTGTCGGCAGATCCACGTTTGTAGGCTGCAGACCCGGCAGACGTTTTGATCATCCCGGCCTGGTGGTGAGATTTTGGACCCGGGAGTACTAAAAAGCTGCTCGCATCCCAGGGTGCTCAGTTTCGCTCTACCCGCGCGAGTAGGGGTCCAGGTAACGGGCTCTCTTTCGCGGCCTGCGGAGCATAATATACCTCCGATGCGACAGACGCGAAACCGGGAAAACCCCAAATCGCAGCCATGTCGCACCCCACGCAACTGCCGCAACTGGGCCATCGCAGGCCATCGCAGAAGTTGAGCTTGGCTCAACTTTTGCGATGCGATGCGATGCGACAAGCGATTTGGTGTACGATTTTGACCTTTTCTACAGCAAAGTTGTACAAAGGTGCAAGAGTTGCCTATAAATTTTTACAAGTTGTGTCAAACCGCGCAAATATCATGGTGACGTACCCAAATCAGCAAAACTTTGTCGCATCGCTGACTTCTTCTGTGAATGGTATTTCGCGAGTTCGCATCGCACGCATCCATCGCAGATCGCGTCGCATCGCGTGTCGCATCGCAAAAAAGCTTCTGTGAATCCCGCTTAAGGCCTTCTTACAGGGTACCCTAGAAATGAAAGTACTGAATTACGGAATAGATGCAGGGAAGAGCATAAGCGGACTGCAGCGGGGAGGGCATTCCAACGGTCGGAACCGATGAAAGAAACTGAAAAGAGACCGAAACGAGTTTTAGCCTTGGGTAGAGTCACAGACGAAGATACCTGGGAGCGAGTGCAGGAATTGGTACGAGTAGAAGTAGAACGAAGGTAAAAGCAATCAGTAAGGAGAGTAGTAGTTAACTGATTCAGGACACGAAACAATAAGATATAGAGTTTGAACTGATAGCGCACAGACAAAGGGAGAATGTGATGGCGTGCATTAATAAGGGATACGTCAGAAAAACGAGGCATACTGAACACAATGCGTAGAGCTCTATTACTAAGACGGACTAGACGGTCATGCAGAGTTACTGACAAGCAGTGAGCAAATGAGTTGCTCCCATACTCGAGTACTGTCTGAATGGAACAAATGTAAAATGCACGCTTTGCAGTTACCGTCATGTGATCTCGGACCTTTCTGAACATGGCTAACTTACTTCCAACTTTCCGCTCTAGTTGCCTAACGTGCTCTCCAAAGGAGAGATGTTCGTCGAGTATAATGCCAAGGTATCGAATGTGTGCACTAGGGTTGATTGTGACCTCACCCAGCTGTAGAGCGACGCTAGGGTCAAGGGGCTTGCACTTTGACCTGAACACGACAAACTGCGTCTTGGAAGGATTCAGCAGTAAGCCTCTGGCCGCCAAGAACTCTTTCACTTTCACAATGTCTTCTGTCAACTCCTTGCACAATCGTTTGACGTTCTTGCCAGCTTTGTACAGGGAGACGTCGTCCGCGTACTGTCGAGCCTTGCAGTGCTGGGGTACAGATGGGAGCTTTCTGACTGACAGATTGAAGAGAGAGGGCCCCAAGACGGAGCCTTGCGGAACCCCCCTGTTGCTGCTATATGTAAGGCCTTGCTGTGTCTTGGTGACCACACGTTGCTTCCTGTGGGTAAGGTAGCTACAGAACCACTGCAAGGCAGTACCACCGACACCGATTTCCAGAAGTTCACTCAGTAGAACTTCATGACTAACTGTGTCGAATGCCTTAGACATGTCTAGAAAGGCAGCTACGACATAATCACCATTGTCCAAGGAGAGCATCCAGTCGTTGATCACGGGAGTGAGCAAGTCCTCGCAGGAGTGGCCTCTGCGGTAGGCAAATTGCTCAGCAGGTAGGGGTAACAGTGGTGGTGGTGCATTATACATGTAGATATAGTACATTAGTTGGTCGTGTACAATATGTTCCAGTAGCTTAGACATGTGGGACAGGAGTGATATTGGTCTATAGTTGGATGGGACTGACTTATCTCCACGCTTGTAGATAGGCCGCACGTTTGCTAGTTTGTATGTCGATGGAAAATCTCCAGACGTATATAAGAGACTTGGTAAATAGTTTGGCTAAAGATGGGGCGATCTCATCTTTGATGAGCTTGTAGGCCTGGGCGGGGATGTTATCAGGTCCTGTGGCTTTACGACTGTTCATTCTCTGGATATGGAGTTGGACTTGTGGAACAGTGACTGGTGTGAACTGTGTCAGGGAGTATTCCGATACAGGGCCATTAGGAGTGCGTAGTGTACTGCCAGAAAGTGATGTATCGTTGACAACGTCTGTAAATGTCTTTGTGATGTCGGCTACTTCGGCAGCAGGTTCCTGGTTGATTTTAATTCTACCCAGTAGATTGTTCATGACACTCCATTGCTCTCTTGGGTGGTTTCGATGATTGATTAGTTGTTGCTGGAAGTATGTAGACCGTTTCTTCCTAGTTAAAAGTTTACATTGTCTTCGTAGAGTTCGGAATTGTTGCAGCAGGTCTGAGCGATCAGGACGTTTTATCATTGCACGGTGTGCTCGTTTACGCTTGAATAAAGTCTGCCGGAGCTCATCGTCTACCCAAGGCGATGGAGTATAGCTCTTCTTGGCGTTAACAGTCTTTAGTGGGCAGTACTCATTCAATGCATCACTGACTGCATCCTGCCAGTGTTCAGTATAACTATCTAGAGACATCTGTGATGAACTGCATGTGATCTGCTGGTGGAGAGTAGACATATGTTTAGCAGCTGTCTCTTGGAATTGCTTAATCTTCAACGTACGCAGCGGTGGCTTTCGTACTTGTACCTGTCTGTTTGTCTTGAGCGTGCTGGTGGTAGCATGGATATTGTAGTTCACACAAACAAGTTGGTGATCGGAAATATCACATGGAATAACATTGCAGTCTTTGTAAATCAGTTCATCCCTGCCTGGTCTCGCAGTAGACGTGGTGGAGGAAGAGCTTGAGATCAGTGCTAGGTCTATGGTTGTTGCACTAGGGAATCTAGTTGGTGACGTGACAACGTTTCGGAGATCAAAATCATGGCAGAATGTTCGTAGGTGAGGGTAATGTGCGTGACTAGGGTCCTGGACATTGACATTGAAATCGCCTAGAATTATGCACGCAGAGGAGGCCGGTGTACAATCCAGTATGTCATCAGTTAGGCTAGATAAGGTTTGCCAAAATGCTACAGGTACTGTTGGAGCTCTATATGCACAGAGGATAGTGAGAGGCTGGGGGTGAATGTTCACGTGTACTGCAAGGGCTTCAATGGGAGAGGAGTGATGTAGTGCTCGATTACCGAAGCATTCTCTCACGTATATACTGACACCACCTCCTCTCTTTGAGTTCCGATCAAGTCTATGCATGGTGTATCCAGGTACTGTAATACATATGTCAGGTACACTGTCGGATAGCCACGTTTCCGTTAACGTTAATATGTCTAAATCGTGAGCATGCATGAGTGCTTCAATTTCATGTAATTTATTATACAGGCTACATACATTAAGGTGAGCGATACTTAGCTTTCGTGCTGACGTTTGAGGGGATGCCCTGGCAGTATTTAGAAAAGCGATCCTGTCAGCTTTTCTATTATTGTGTTCACATGGCAGAAAAAACGACATCGCTATGCTACGTAAGTTTCTACGTAAGGTGCTCGGTATTTCACTTAGGCTACGTAAGTCTCTACGTAAGGTGCTCGGTATTAGATCTACCAACGCTTGGTAGCCGTGTGCTGTGCACTGCACGGCAGACATTATGTTCAGTGCGCGTAGTGCATGCAGTCCGCGGATCCGTGTTCGGATGTGCATGCGCGAGGAACTTCCTTCTTTGGAACTGCTTCTTGCATGAGCTGTTTCGGATATTTCGTCTCATGGCCTGGCTTATTTCGTTTCGGCGCTGCTGAGACCTCCTTTCGCGGAATATTACTCAATGACAGGTGAGTTGACCAGTTGCCTTTGATTCATTTGCTTGTGTTGACTCTTTCATTCAGAAAAAGTGTGCTGATTTTGGGGCGGAATGCAATAAATAATGGAAAAGTTGACAGGATCTCTTTTCTAAATTTTGCTTTTCTGCTGCCGAGCTGCGAGGCCTCCTTTTACGGAATACTCGATGACAGGTGATCTCTAAGTTGACCGGTTTCCTTCGATTCATTTGCTTATGTTCACCTTTCATTTACGGAAACGTGTGCTGATTTTATTCGGATTTAGATCCATTTTTATCCCTTTGCCCTTGTCTACAGTGTGCGAAGAACGCGAGTTCAACTTCTTGACGGTAAGGCTTATGTTAGATGTGTTGTCGAAATACTCATATTCATTGTACATTGGTACGTTACAAGTAAGGCCCTGGTCAGTGGCATACTATCGTTGGCAGTTCCCAATCTGGTGGGAAAGGTTCAAGTACCAATTGACCGAGTTTGCAGAATAATTTCGCATATCAGGGGAAATCTCTATTGTGGAGAGGTTCAGTAACTTGTTTGTTTCATACGAAACAAGCCAATGGGTGCAGTCTCGTCTCGTGAAAATCTCGTACTTGTATGATTGGATTTGTTTACTCAAGTCTGGGCTGTTTGATTTGTGAGTACCACCGAGATTGCACTGCCCCAAATAAAGTTTCGTGCCACCAAAGCAAGAATTACGATCTGCAATCTGTTTGTAGTACCTGTAAGAATGTGGAGTACATGTATCGTACTTTCTCTGTTGCTGTTTCAGTTGCCGTCATGTTGCTAAAGAAAGGTTTAGTAGAGAGGTTCTGCAAAACGAAAATTCGAACGAAGTTTCGCGACAGTCCTTGCGAAAGTGTGTGCGAATTTTTGCACGAACTTTGCGTTCTGCACATTTTCGTAGTTTGCGCGGGCCAAGTGCACGTACGCCATGACCCGATCTCACGAAATTTCCTACGACAGTTCATTTCGCGTTCCCTGCAAGTTTCGCGTCCAAAGGTGCGAAGTTTCGCACTTCATGATGTAGAGCGAAAGTTTGTACGCATTTTCGTTTTGCAGAATCTCTCTAGTGACTCAATTGTTTCATACGAGACGAGTCAATGAGTCGGTGTGGCTTAGAATCTTTCGCTGTAGAAGAAATCTATTCGTATGTCTATTGGAGATATAATTGTATTCTCTGGTTATAAAATAGGTTAAGCTCACAGAATAAATACCATCGGTCCCTTGGTGTTCGTCATCAAGAGGTTCGACTGGATATCATTCATACTCACCAAAAGATGTGTAAGATTTTATTATTGTGGAGTGCCTTGTTTATCTCTCAGTACCTCCAACCATAGCCTTGCCCCTTTTCTCCTCAGGATCAGTGTAGTTGTTGGAACAAGGTTTTGGACTCAGCAATGTATTCGTTTACATTTTAATACATGTTTATTGTTCCTCCTTTGCTGTGTTGTTTTAGAAAATCGTGGACTAACAGTTTGAAGTCATTGAACTACTTCCAAAAGTTGTATCGGCATCAACAGGTTTACCATTTCAGTGCAATATGATGCAGGATGACCTTGTCACGATAACCCATGATTATAAACCATTATGAACACAGAATCAACAAAAACATCTGCGACACGCACCTGGCTACATTTCTCAAATAAATCTGATCAAGGGTGGGGAAATCTGAAATATCTGAAAGGCAAGACAATTTTATGACAGAGTCATGAAATTCTGCAACAGCAAGTTGCAACATGCCCAGAATGACCTCCGTATAAAAAAAGTATCACCACCACCAGACCACGACTCACATGTTTCCCCGCCGAAGAACATGCATTATGCTAGTGCCATTTTCTGCAAGAAAAGGCTTGCACAACATGCGTATAATACGGTATTGATGTGAAGGCCATCATTTCCATATTCATTTTATGATATAGGGCATTCCATTAATTGGTGACAGAAAAACAAAAGAAATTATAGCAATAAAAACTGCTTTATGGCAGTTTTCTAAAAAACGTTATTGTGTTCTAGTCCATGGACCTCGTCTAAAAAGTAAGAAATTAACGAAATGTGATAGCCGAAAATTAAAATTTCACACAAAACCTCACAATAATCACACACAGAATGAAAAGCTACATGTACCGTAGAAGACCTTTTCTCCTCGTGATCCTCTTTCCTATGCATGCATGTTGCCAATTGTTGGTGCAGTACAAGTTTAGTGTTGAAAGCAGCATTTCAAGTGTTGTGATTATTGTCAGGACGTCGAATGTTTCAGTACTCTGTCAGTTTTGTGCCTAGTTATTGCACTTTCTGACTGTATATAGTATCATGTTACAGTGATGGAGAGTTACTCTTAACTCGTATCCATATGTCTTTTTCTCTTCCACATTTATTTATGGCTCAACATCCGAGTTTCAAATTATTATTATTATTATTATTATTTGAAACTCGGATGTTGAGCCATAAATAAATGTGGAAGAGAAAAGGACATATGGATACGAGTTAAGAGTAACTCTCCATCACTTTAACATGATACTATATATATACAGTCAGAAACTCGTATCCATATGTCCTTTTCTCTTCCACATTTATTTATGGCTCAACATCCGAGTTTCAAATTGCACACCTGATGAGCCGTCACGAACCATACGGCGAAACGTACGTCGTGTGAAACAACTTGTTTTGTAGTCGACTAGTCCATCACAATGTCATGCATGAGGAGTACTGTAGGAGTTTGGCTTTCGGCTTGTACAATTCGTTTTCGCAAAGCTTCCCTTTCTTTACTTATCTTTGATATTTATGACCCACCCAAGTTGGGTGGTGTGCTGCTTTGCTGCTTCGAATTGTAGTTAGACCGCTTTGTCAAATATCGTACTGGTCTCGTCATCGTCCAGTAACAATCGACATTCTTTGTTCCGTTGGGACTGTAGCTTTTGCTCGTTTTCGTTGCGCTTGCCTTCCCCTCTTTGGTCTTTTCCATAACCTTGAACCTTCCAAGTTGGAAGGCTGTCGGTTAGCGCTACGGAGATGTGTTGAAGCTAGGTGTCAGGACGTCGAATGTTTCAGTACTCTGTCAGTTTTGTGCCTAGTTATTGCACTTTCTGACTGTATATAGTATCATGTTAAAGTGATGGAGAGTTACTCTTAACTCGTATCCATATGTCCTTTTCTCTTCCACATTTATTTATGGCTCAACATCCGAGTTTCAAATTGCACACCTGATGAGCCGTCACGAACCATACGGCGAAACGTACGTCGTGTGAAACAACTTGTTTTGTAGTCGACTAGTCCATCACAATGTCATGCATGAGGAGTACTGTAGGAGTTTGGCTTTCGGCTTGTACAATTCGTTTTCGCAAAGCTTCCCTTTCTTTACTTATCTTTGATATTTATGACCCACCCAAGTTGGGTGGTGTGCTGCTTTGCTGCTTCGAATTGTAGTTAGACCGCTTTGTCAAATATCGTACTGGTCTCGTCATCGTCCAGTAACAATCGACATTCTTTGTTCCGTTGGGACTGTAGCTTTTGCTCGTTTTCGTTGCGCTTGCCTTCCCCTCTTTGGTCTTTTCCATAACCTTGAACCTTCCAAGTTGGAAGGCTGTCGGTTAGCGCTACGGAGATGTGTTGAAGCTAGGTGTCAGGACGTCGAATGTTTCAGTACTCTGTCAGTTTTGTGCCTAGTTATTGCACTTTCTGACTGTATATAGTATCATGTTAAAGTGATGGAGAGTTACTCTTAACTCGTATCCATATGTCCTTTTCTCTTCCACATTTATTTATGGCTCAACATCCGAGTTTCAAATTGCACACCTGATGAGCCGTCACGAACCATACGGCGAAACGTACGTCGTGTGAAACAACTTGTTTTGTAGTCGACTAGTCCATCACAATGTCATGCATGAGGAGTACTGTAGGAGTTTGGCTTTCGGCTTGTACAATTCGTTTTCGCAAAGCTTCCCTTTCTTTACTTATCTTTGATATTTATGACCCACCCAAGTTGGGTGGTGTGCTGCTTTGCTGCTTCGAATTGTAGTTAGACCGCTTTGTCAAATATCGTACTGGTCTCGTCATCGTCCAGTAACAATCGACATTCTTTGTTCCGTTGGGACTGTAGCTTTTGCTCGTTTTCGTTGCGCTTGCCTTCCCCTCTTTGGTCTTTTCCATAACCTTGAACCTTCCAAGTTGGAAGGCTGTCGGTTAGCGCTACGGAGATGTGTTGAAGCTAGGTGTCAGGACGTCGAATGTTTCAGTACTCTGTCAGTTTTGTGCCTAGTTATTGCACTTTCTGACTGTATATAGTATCATGTTAAAGTGATGGAGAGTTACTCTTAACTCGTATCCATATGTCCTTTTCTCTTCCACATTATTATTATTATTATTATTTTTTTCTTATTTTGTTAGGGATTTCCCAACAGGCAATGTTGCCTTTTTACTGGGAACCCTAAATGAGACTTTGTGTGAGCGCGAAACAAAGCAGGCGACTCGGCCAGGCGACAAGATGGAGGCAGCGCATTCCACCTGTCGGCACCAAGATACGCAATGGAATGGAAACCATACCGGGAGTGGCAGGCAGGCAAGACAAGAGCAGCTGTAGCTTGGCCCCGGGTTGTGGCAGCAGAATGTGGGCCAGTGCAGCGGGGAGTGAATAGGAGGCTGAGAAGTGGGCTAGATAAACCATGCAGACAGCGAAAGACAAAGACGTATTGCTTGAAATTTAAGCGTTGCTCTAGTGTGTAGATCTTGGTGTAAGCGTACAGTGTCTCAGTGGGAGTTCTGCGGTCAAGGGCAAATATTCTTTTAAGACTGGTACGGCTGGCTGTGATCAGCTGGTTGTATGAACGGTGAGATAGACAGTTAATGTAGGCAGAGCTAGCATACTCAAGGGTGGATTGAATAATGGATAGATAGAAAAGACGACGCGCTCTGTGGTTCAGGTTCTGCCTGGCATGCTTGTAGGCTCCGACCTTCTGCTTGACGGCAATGCAAACTCGCTCTACTTGAGCATCGAATGCCAAGTGCTCATCCACAATGAGGCCCAGGTATTTGGCTGTGTGCGCAGGATAGAGAGTGGAGTTGCGGCATGATATGGACACAGTGGTGGGTAAGGGACTAGTTGGGTGACGTAATAGCAGAAATTGTGTCTTATCAGGGTTAAGAACCAGTCTCTTCCCTGTAAGGTAGCTGTCCAGAGCAGCAAGGTCCGCAGTGAGACGCTCCAACACAGTATCACAGTCACTATGCCGGACATAAAATGCAATATCATCAGCATATTCCTGGTCTTGGCTAAACCTAAAACAGGGTGTTATGTCGCGAATGTAGACACAAAACAAGACTGGGCCCAGAACGGAGCCTTGGGGCACTCCTCGGGAGCATGGGCGTGACTGTCCAAGTTCCTGACCAACTCTAACAGTTTGCATTCTGTCAGACAGGTAGCTACAAAACCAATTCAAGGCAACATCTCTGATGCCTGTGTCATGTAGACTCTGGATGAGGGCGGAGTGTGCCACTCTGTCAAAAGCTTTGCTCATGTCAGCGAAGATGACACCACAGTATTCGTTGCGACGAAATTGATGCAGTGGGCTGGTTCCGGGTGGGTCTACGACCAGTCATGCCGTTAAGCAGACGCCACTGCCCTCTTGGGTCATTCCTTAGATCCTGGAATTTCTTGATTAAAAACTGTGACTTCAGTTGTCTGTTCAAGCGCTTTCCTTGACGCCTGGCTGCACGATACCTTTGTTTAAGAGCTGAGTCGTCCGGCCTACGCTGAAGCTGTCGATGTAAGTTCCTCCGTGTATGGTGCAGCTGCTGCAGTTCAGCAGTTGTCCAAGAATGAGGTATAGGTTTAGGACAGATTGGGTGTCTGACTAGCTGCACTGGAGCATGACGGTTAGTAAGGTCAGCTAGTGATGTCAGGAAAGTTTCGGCTTGAAGATCAACAGTTGCATCGTTGTAATTGACTGCCAGAAGTGCTCGGGCGTCCTCCTTGAACTTTCGGAAGTCGATTGCGGCAATACCAGGTTTTCTAATACTGCGATAGGCGTGCTTTTGAATGCGGTGCCAGCTGTGGAGATGGAGGTCAAACACTACGAGGTGATGGTCACTAAGGTCGTCCATGGCAGTGACTGAGGGCTGCTCATGGCAAAGCCCAGCTTCCAGTAGAACCAGGTCCAGGCACGTGTTCGATGGTAGCCGTGTTGGTACTGTGATGATATTGTGCAGACAGTGCTCCGCACAGAGTTGGTTGAGGTACTTGAGTTGAGGAGAGTGAGGCGGGATAGCATTCGTGTTAAAATCTCCCAGGATAATTCGCTTACTTTTTGGCACTGGCTGACAGTCCAATTGGGCACTCAGATAATCCCAGAAATCCACTCCAGTGCTGGGAGGCTTATACACGGTGCTGACAATAAACTTCTCAGCTCTTGTGTCCTTTCCCTGACGGACTAAAATGTGGAGAGCTTCAAGCTCAGGGTGGCTACTAGCATGTACTACTGTTGCCTTCAGACTGGATGAAACATACAGACAGACACCACCACCATGAAGGGAACGGTCCTTCCTGTAAATACTGTATCCAGGGATATGGAGCAAGTGGTCGCTGACACTGCCATCCAGATGAGTTTCATTGATGGATAATATATGGATCTCATTGTCATGCAGTATTTCGTGGATTTGCTGAATTTTATGGCGCAGGCGACGAACGTTCAAATGGGCAATTGCTAAGCTAGGGTTCCCAGGAATGTCCTATGGCTGAGAGCTCGATGCAGGAACAGGTAGATTTTCGAGTGCTAGTGGGATACCCTTCTCATCAAGAATGACATCATACGGGAGTTGGCATTTGACATCCTTACTTCTCAGATGTTTGTACTGTGGTAGTACTGTCTTCCTTTTTTCCATCTGTTTTCCGGTAAGATCGTTGGAGAAGTACACAGGTGAGCCATCATCGAGTTTCAGGTCAAATCTCCTGCGATAAATTGCGCCTTTGATGGCATTATTCTGGAACTTGATCCGTATTGGACGCGATTGTGTGCCCGTAGTACGCGCCGTGCCAAGCCTTTCCGTGGAAGATAAGGCGGTGTGGTCGACCCTCAGGGCTCTCGAGCAGATTTCCTCTAGTTTTTCCCCATCCATATCGGGGATTCCACGTACGATAGCGTACTGCTTCCGGTTTAGTCGCTCAGCTTCCTCTTGAATCAGAGCGGAAATATCAGGTGGAGCTAGTACTGTCGCTGTGGGTACGGGACTGCCTTCAAGTGCAGCAAGTCGTTGTTCGAAAGATGACAGGGTCTTCTTCATCACGTCATACTCCTCCATGACCTTCTCCATCCTCGTCAGCACATCATCCATGAAACGATTGAGGGTCTCTTTACTGGCCGTTTGCTCGTTACGAATTTCCTCCAGCATATGAGAAATCCTACGCAGCTCGTCATCATTGCCCTGTCCTACCTGGGTCGCTAATCGTGGTGCCTGCGAGCGGAGTGTATCAGGCGGACTAACAGCTTTGGACTTGCCTCCACTGAGCCGAGCATGCAAAGATCCTGTCCCAACACTTGGACTATGGGATGAGGAGGTTGGCATGGTCTTCCAAAGCACTACGCAATCTACTTCAGTACTGATCCGCTAAATAAAGTATAAGGGCTAGAGGCTACCCTGAAACTGAAAGATATCTGAAAAACGGCGGAGCACCAAAATTTGCATCCGCACACAACGAGACCATAAACCAGGTACAATGATACATGTACATGCCCAGCCTAGCGCCTAGCCGCGCCTGTACAGTCACTCCAAAAAAACAGAGCTTTGTCGGTTTGCGATGTGCGCTCTGATTTCTGAGCTAGAAACTAGAACACGATGTGCCTCAACAGGAAGGCCAAAAGCCCAACAAACTATGTACTATTGAGGTAGGTGGCATGCGGGTACGGAGAAATGTTATGTACTAACGGGGTTTATGTACTAACGAATTATGTACTAACCGACAAAATTTGTATGGAAGTGACCACGTTTCGTCCGGGACTTGAGATTTCTTATGTACTAACGGGGTTTATGTACTAACCGGACTCGTATTAACGGGGGACGACCTGTACTGTAAATCGTGAAATTATTGCGATGGTCTAATTTCTGCGAAATTCGCGACCGCGTGGAAATCGCGAAATTTAGACAGCGCGAAAAGGAGATCCATGAAAGGTTTAGTAAGAATTCCACAGGTTTAGCAAGAATGCCATTCTGCAATCGCAAAATTAAAACCTCGCAAACCTGTTCTGAAAACGCGAACTAAAAACGCCGCGAAAATATCACGCTTTTAATACAGTGTGTAGAACGGTTCACAGAAATTGACAGCACAAGCATCCATGCGAATTATTATTATTATTATTACTCAATCTGCGGACAGCATGCTGTTTCGTTCTTTTTGAACTCATCAGCGCAGCACAGAGAAAATGAGGCCGAACCTGATAGCAATGGAAATAAAAATTTCCAATCAGGCCCGAACGTACCTTGCCAGAGTGCTCAAACTGACAAGTCAGTGAGCTCTGCATAACGCAAACAGCAAAGGCACTGCCCCACCCATTATTATTATTAAGTATCCATGGTTAATCTACCGTTTTAGTTTCTTGTTATAGTTATAAGCTAGAAAAGGTAAAGTGAGAGCAAGAAAATTCAGTCACTTTAATCTATACTCTAAACTGGTATATATTTGGCTGGGGATAGTGGAGGGGGGGGGGGGAGTCGAAGACCACGATCCAGACAATCATAATGATAAGAATGATCGGATTTAGGCATGGGATACCGTCACTGTTCTTCAATAAAACATTTACTGAGCCCTGGCCAGTTATTTGAGTTTAGTGCAGCGTTACGGGTGTGTGCTGGGGAGGGGGGGGGGGGGGGGGGCAGCACTCACACCTTACAGGAAAGTTTAGTGCAGTGTGCCGGGGGGGGGGGGGGGGGGTGACAGCACTCACACCTCACTGGCAAATCTAATGCAGTGTACTGGGGAGGGGTGGGGGGTGACAGCACTCACACCTCACTGGCAAATCTAATGCAGTGTGCTGGGGAGGGGGAGGGGGGGGGGGGAAGCAGCACGTACACCTTACAGGCATGTTTAGTGCAGTTTGCTGAGGGAAGGAGGGGGGGGGGGGGGGGGGGAGCACTCATACCTCACTGGCAAGCATACACAAGTGTGGCCGGTGGATTAGGATTTATCTGGCAGTCGGGTGTCGCTGAAATTGTTGGGTTCCAGGCGAAAGTGTTGATGTGAACCCAGACATCGGGCACACCTGTATTCTCGTAACCAAGAATTGCTTTGTAGTTACTGCACCTACCTCCATTCGCATCTGTATCGACATTTGTACAGCTACTGGGACCACCAAACTTCGTGCAGATAGCCGTGTAATCTCCCTTGGTCCATGCCACTGAAGGCTGATACGCTGTGCACGATGTCGGTACCTGGTCGAAGCTTCCTGAAACGACGGATTTCCTTAGACAGATTCCCTTGTACACCCAGCCAGAGCCGGTGCATGCTGGAGTAAATGAAAACACACACACACAAACGCAAACACACACACACACACACACACACGCACACAAACACACGCACACACACGCACACACACGCACACACACGCACACGCGGATTGTGACAGGGAGCACAAATCACACTAGCTGCACCAGATTGTCTCAAGGGCTATACAATTGTGTTTAGAAAACAACCAGTTTATAATTCTGACTCTTCTTGCATAAAGTCAGCCTAGAATACTGACGTCAGCTTTGGACATTACTCTGACTCGGACCACAAGCCCTGATTTATTCTGACCTACATGTGTACCGTGTGAAGTAGCGCGAGAGCCAAGCTGGTCGTAATAATACGTGTAACAGCCACGAACGTAATTCAACCAAAGAAGACTACCACACTACATGAGCATGAACACTTGCATTCCATTTAATACATTCCTATGTTGTAGATGTCAGGCACTGTAGTGTTCACGTCTACATACACATTGTGGCATTCCTTGGCCACCCAGACATTCATGATAGTAGCGCATCGTGTTATGTTATGAATGCAGCATGTGCCGTTTCCCGAGCGCGCGTGTGAAATGAACTTAGCGGCTTTTAGTTGCTGTGCATGAGTTGAGTCTGGACTCATGATCTGGTGTGTACATGCAATCATGTGATCTTGTAGTTGAGCGTATGTGTTATTTGGATTTCCTTGGTCATGACCAAACAATAAAACATGATCAAATTATTTCTACACATTCAACAATGCCAAGAACTCACCTGGTCCCCAAGTAGCTCATTATCTTCTTTTCAGCCTGAAAGTTGGATACTAAGGCGGAGTGTGGTCGGCCAAGCTGGTGCCGTTTGCAGTTATTGTACTTATCCGTGAGAAGCTTCATGGGCAAGGCCCTTGCAGACTTCAACTCGGACTGTATATACAGCACCAGGCTGTCAAATGTTTCGTAGGCCGACGGCTGGTCACTCCCTTTGCCACTTCGTTGCCGGTGCATAGTGGCCAGGTGGGTGAAGGCACTGTAGCATGCTCCGACGTTGATAGTGGATTTCCGCTGCAATGCAATCTGGGCCATTCAGGAGCGAAAGCCAAAATTCTTGCGTTGTTCTCCAACTCTGCTAGATGCACATGTCATGAGGCACAAGTCTGCAGATGTGGATTCAATCATTGTACATCTCTCCTTGTTCTACGCTTTGCTGGTACATCTGGTACATGGTGTCCCATCATCACATACATGTATCTCCTCCAATTCAGAATGGCTTGAAAAGTCATGGCCACGTCCAAGTGGCAGCCGACCCAGCAACGTTTTGTTACTGTATGTACTGTAGCACTTGCGGTGGTACCATCCGCGGACGCTCTCCTCGGTGCAGTGACTCTCGCACAAGAAGGTATAGCTCGTCCTGCCTGCATTTAGCAGCTTCAAACAAAGTTTCCCAACTCTGCAAAGTAAATCGGGTTTGCTTTTCCTGCGATGCATTGAACGCAATGGCACAAGCAAAATTCCCGCGATACAACGCCATTCCCAGGACGAGGCCTAAGAAGCTCCACGGCCTCTTCCTCCATCATGTCAAAAGGTGCCTACCATGCTGTGAGCGGTGGGCAGGAGGCACTCAAACAGCGCGAAACGCAAATACTATGCAACTTATTATTATTATTACTTGCATGTGCGCGTTGGAGTCAACCATGCAAGCATGATCCACAACTTCGCTTATGCTGAACATGATAAACAGGACTATGACAGGGGAAAAAATGAGCTAGAACGATGATAATAATAATTATGATACTTATATCATATATATTATATACAATGTAGCTCATGGGTATTGAAGATATGTCATTTATGAATATGTCCATAATATGAATATTGCAGCCTGAGTGATAATGATAGTGCTATTTCCTGAGTTTGACTGTTTCAGGATCTGTCGGAATATCACAATGCACAGACCCTCATGCATAGATCTCGCCATGCTGGTCTGTCATGGGCAATGGCTCCCAGGCTCTGCAGAGCGTCTACTATTGAACAATCCAGCATTGGCTTGGCGCAGATCTCCCACCATAAAAACTACAGCCGCGAACCACGTAGTGGAAAGCTACAAAAGATGGCCAACCCATTTTCACATGTACAGACAATTTGCAAAAACGTTCCGAACATTCAGGGAGAAGACATTACTTGCATGACACATTGGCAGAACGAACAACTATGCAACTACCAAACGAAAATGCAATTCTACATTTCAAAGAGTATCCTGTCGGTGTCGTCGTCATCTTCAAAAATTTGAAAAAGGCGCTCCTTTCCGTGAACTGTGCACCCCCAGATGGGGCGCAGTATCGCCGACGAGAGCGGAGAAATTGGCTTCTCCTGAGCTTCGGCCCTAACTCTGAAGATGACAACAAGCGGAATCCAGGTCAGGTATACATACTTTAGGCCGTAGTGAACAGGGTGAAGAACCCAGGTTGTCTGCTTGAGACTGAAACGGAATTTTTTTGGAAGTTTGGGCCGCTGGACTATAAATCCTGCTCTGTAATAGCGCTCCAGCTCATTCTTTCTCATTTTAAGGTTTATGTAGCTCATGCCGAGATACTTTTTAAGGAAAATTCACCAGTTTAACACCTTTTTTGCAATGCTATATGTATGTGGCTGTC
>NC_088643.1:76998246-77001425 GCF_964019385.1 Sycon ciliatum | reverse complement strand
TATGTGTGTCTGTGTGTCTGTGTGTCCCATACGGTGCAGTGGTATGTGCAGCGATTTCCAATCGAGAGGTTGCGGGTTCGATTCCCGGCAATTAGGCCACCCTTTCTTTTTTCGTTGTTTAACGTCCGCGCCCGCGTACCTTTTTGCCTCCGACCGGAAAAAAAAACAAGAAAGTAGTAGTACCAATAATATGCGAAGTTATAAATACATGATTGTGTAGTTTCACAGTGTGCCGATCATGACCCTAAACTTATAATCTTGCCTCCCGGGCATGCCTTTGTCTTGTGTTCTTTTTCTTTTTTTGTTGGCTTTTAAATATCGTACGGTGTGTGCCCTAGTAAAAATCCAGATGTAATGAATTCATGACATGCTAACTCCATACTATGTACCTGTTTTGTTGGATTCATCAGGCATGTGCTCCAATGTACCATCAAAGAGTGTTGTTCTATGCCTGCAAGTGCCGTTAGACCCAGAAATATTGTATATATCACATGCTTTACTGGTCAAAATGTTTGATTGGGGTTTCCAGTTTTTGGAATGGGCTTTTGTTTTTTTTCCGCCCTCCCGCGTACCTTTTCGCGAAAAAAAGGACGTTAAACAATGAATTAACAAAGGGTGGCCTTACGGTCACACACGTCTTTCTTCTCTTTCTCAGACTCCTCCTGACTTTTCTTTCATTCTCCTGGGTGGTTACCAACAGCGCCAGTGCATGCCGGAGTATGTGGTGTGATTTATTTTATTTATTTATTTATTTATTTCTGCACCTCGTGGCATGTCAAGACAGCCAATTGAATTGAGGAGAGGGTGAGACCAACCACGGAAGAAGAGAAAAAAAGAAAATTAAGAGCACGTACACAAAGTGGGAAGGGATTAGCAACTTACAAAGCAATGGGATGCTCAGCGAGCTATGCAGCGGAAGTGGTGACTGTGACTTTGTTTACTGGGAGATACTGAAGTGCTGTCTGACGAGGGTACGGAATTTGGGCAAATCTGGAGCTTGTCTAACACTGGGAGGCAGTTGGAGCCACGTGGAGTAGGAGGAAAAGAAAGGGGAATTTACGAATAGGGTAGACCTAGCTAGGGGGAGACGAACGCAGCTTCGGGTGGTGCCACCTGAATTGAACCAATTAAGGGACTGTAAATGAGCAGGGTGCTGGTCAAGGAAAATTGAATGCGCCAGGGTGCACTTGGAAGCATCAAGGTAATGTTGCAGAGTGGTAGTGGATGCAGCAGCATACAAGTCTAGATTTGAGGTATAACGATCAGTACGGAATATGATTCGCAGTATACGGCGATGGAGAACTTCTAATTTACCTATGTGGGTTTTGTTAATGGTGGACCAGGCAGGGAAGCCGTACGTGAAGAGGGGAAGAATGTATGATTTATAAAAATTAATCCGGCAATTTTTGGGCAAATGGGACAAGTGACTTGACATTATGCCGACAGATCGGCATACTTTGGACGACACATGATCAGCATGGTGAGACCAGGAGAGGGCGGAATCTATGACAATGCCAAGGTGTTTATGGTGGGGCGCTACAGAGATAGGGTGACCGGGATCATCGGGAAAGTGGAAGATGGGCACTGGATCTGTGGGAGGGGGAAACAGGAGGAGCTCGGTTTTGGTCACATTTGGCTTAAGGTACCAAGTGCTCATCCAGTGAACAATGTCGTTGATACAGGTCTGAACTTTGGGGTACAGGGTGGCGTGAGATGGGGAGGAAGCAAGGACAGTGGTATCATCTGCAAACAAAGAAATATTGGGAATTGAATAGGGGAGGTCATTAACGTATGTGAGGAAGAGCAGGGGACCTAAAATGGAGCCCTGGGGCACTCCGGATGTCACAGACTCGGGGTCAGATAAGGTTCCATTTACTGTGACGCACTGATTTCGGTCCAAGAGGTAGCTAGTTATCCAGGCGAGTAGGGAGCCGGAGACACCATGGGCACGAAGTTTGGCGATCAGGCCCTTGTGCCACACGGTGTCGAAGGCCTTGGAGAGGTCGAAGAAACAGATGCAGGAGACCTGCCGCTGGTCTTTTAGGGAGCAGAGGTCTTGGATTATGCGGGATAATTGCAGGGATGTGTTGTCCTTACGACGGAAGCCAGATTGTGCGGGGTGAAGAAGAGGGGAGATATGGTCGTACAAGCGGTCGTACACTATTCTCTCTAGCAGTTTGGAGACGCAGGACAGGAGGGAGATTGGTCGGTAATTAGACGGGTTGTTCTTGTCGCCTTTATTTTTGTACACTGGAATGACAGTGGCTGACTTCCATCGTGACGGGAATGTGCCGGAGGAGAGGGAAAGGTTAAAAAGAATGGAGAGTGGGCGGGCAATTGAGTAGCTCAGTTTCCTGAGGATCTCATTGGTGATCCTATCAGCTCCGGGGGATTTGTTCAGAGGCAGTCTTGCAATATACTTGTGAACAGTCGATGAGGTGATGATCAGGGAGTGCAATGTAGTTGCTGGTGGAGGCAGAGAGGAAATAGTGGGAATAGGAGCATCGGGGTCAACCTGTAAGCCAGCACTAACAAAGTGGCGGTTCAATAAGTTACCAATGGATGCCGGAGAGGTGCTTGTTCGACCATTGGGGCCCACCATCTTCGAAGGTATGACCCGGGCGCTGGTAGGATTTCGCAGTTGACGAATGAGCACAGGGAGGGATGGGAGGCGAGGGTTTGTGGGAGATATCGTGGCACGGAGGTTGCGGATGTAGCAGCGATGGCAGGATCTGGAAAGGCATTTTACATAGTTACGTTGGTGTTTGTATTTGTTGAAATTTGTAGGGGATGGGTATTTCCGGTAGATGCTGTAGAGATCGCTCTTGACTTTAATAGCTGCTTTCAGTGATGGAGTCATCCAGGGGCAGGGTTTGTGGCGTGATTTCCGACGAGGAGGTGAGGATCTTCCTATATATAGGTCCAAGGCACCTTCAAGGATGTCAGTGAATGCGGAGACAGCCGTGTCGATGCAGTGGGAGGCAAGGACCTGAGACCAGGGTACAGCTGCGAGAAAAACATTCATGGCATTCCACATGTTATCCGTGGCACTCAGGACATTGTATTTTTGTGTAGATGGTGGGCTACGGCAGGTGCTGGCTGCTGTGGGGGAAGACTTTGAGGAGGAGAACTCAGCCAGCAGGACGGCATGGTCTGATGCGCCAAGAGGAGCCAGGTGT